>NW_026868690.1:0-24590 GCF_020745735.1 Hemiscyllium ocellatum | reverse complement strand
TTGAGAGAGATCTCTCTCTTTCCTCCTCCTCCGTTGTTGTTGTTGAGAGAGATCTCTCTCTTTTCCTCCTCCTCCGTTGTTGTTGTTGAGAGAGATCTCTCTCTTTTCCTCCTCCTCCGTTGTTGTTGTTGAGAGAGATCTCTCTCTTTTCCTCCTCCTCCGTTGTTGTTGTTGAGAGAGATCTCTCTCTTTTCCTCCTCCTCCGTTGTTGTTGTTGAGAGAGATCTCTCTCTTTTCCTCCTCCTCCGTTGTTGTTGTTGAGAGAGATCTCTCTCTTTTCCTCCTCCTCCGTTGTTGTTGTTGAGAGAGATCTCTCTCTTTTCCTCCTCCTCCGTTGTTGTTGTTGAGAGAGATCTCTCTCTTTTCCTCCTCCTCCGTTGTTGTTGTTGAGAGAGATCTCTCTCTTTTCTCTCCTCCGTTGTTGTTGTTGAGAGAGATCTCTCTCTTTTCCTCCTCCTCCGTTGTTGTTGTTGAGAGAGATCTCTCTCTTTTCCTCCTCCTCCGTTGTTGTTGTTGAGAGAGATCTCTCTCTTTTCCTCCTCCTCCGTTGTTGTTGTTGAGAGAGATCTCTCTCTTTTCCTCTCCTCCGTTGTTGTTGTTGAGAGAGATCTCTCTCTTTTCCTCCTCTCTGTTGTGTTGTTGTTGAGAGAGATCTCTCTCTTTTCCTCCTCCTCCGTTGTTGTTGTTGAGAGAGATCTCTCTCTTTTCCTCCTCCTCCGTTGTTGTTGTTGAGAGAGATCTCTCTCTTTTCCTCCTCCTCCGTTGTTGTTGTTGAGAGAGATCTCTCTCTTTTCCTCCTCCTCCGTTGTTGTTGTTGAGAGAGATCTCTCTCTTTTCCTCCTCCTCCGTTGTTGTTGTTGAGAGAGATCTCTCTCTTTTCCTCCTCCTCCGTTGTTGTTGTTGAGAGAGATCTCTCTCTTTTCCTCCTCCTCCGTTGTTGTTGTTGAGAGAGATCTCTCTCTTTTCCTCCTCCTCCGTTGTTGTTGTTGAGAGAGATCTCTCTCTTTTCCTCCTCCTCCGTTGTTGTTGTTGAGAGAGATCTCTCTCTTTTCCTCCTCCTCCGTTGTTGTTGTTGAGAGAGATCTCTCTCTTTTCCTCCTCCTCCGTTGTTGTTGTTGAGAGAGATCTCTCTCTTTTCCTCCTCCTCCGTTGTTGTTGTTGAGAGAGATCTCTCTCTTTTCCTCCTCCTCCGTTGTTGTTGTTGAGAGAGATCTCTCTCTTTTCCTCCTCCTCCGTTGTTGTTGTTGAGAGAGATCTCTCTCTTTTCCTCCTCCTCCGTTGTTGTTGTTGAGAGAGATCTCTCTCTTTTCCTCCTCCTCCGTTGTTGTTGTTGAGAGAGATCTCTCTCTTTTCCTCCTCCTCCGTTGTTGTTGTTGAGAGAGATCTCTCTCTTTCCTCCTCCTCCGTTGTTGTTGTTGAGAGAGATCTCTCTCTTTTCCTCCTCCTCCGTTGTTGTTGTTGAGAGAGATCTCTCTCTTTTCCTCCTCCTCCGTTGTTGTTGTTGAGAGAGATCTCTCTCTTTTCCTCCTCCTCCGTTGTTGTTGTTGAGAGAGATCTCTCTCTTTTCCTCCTCCTCCGTTGTTGTTGTTGAGAGAGATCTCTCTCTTTTCCTCCTCCTCCGTTGTTGTTGTTGAGAGAGATCTCTCTCTTTTCCTCCTCCTCCGTTGTTGTTGTTGAGAGAGATCTCTCTCTTTTCCTCCTCCTCCGTTGTTGTTGTTGAGAGAGATCTCTCTCTTTTCCTCCTCCTCCGTTGTTGTTGTTGAGAGAGATCTCTCTCTTTTCCTCCTCCTCCGTTGTTGTTGTTGAGAGAGATCTCTCTCTTTTCCTCCTCCTCCGTTGTTGTTGTTGAGAGAGATCTCTCTCTTTTCCTCCTCCTCCGTTGTTGTTGTTGAGAGAGATCTCTCTCTTTTCCTCCTCCTCCGTTGTTGTTGTTGAGAGAGATCTCTCTCTTTTCCTCCTCCTCCGTTGTTGTTGTTGAGAGAGATCTCTCTCTTTTCCTCCTCCTCCGTTGTTGTTGTTGAGAGAGATCTCTCTCTTTCCTCCTCCTCCGTTGTTGTTGTTGAGAGAGATCTCTCTCTTTTCCTCCTCCTCCGTTGTTGTTGTTGAGAGAGATCTCTCTCTTTTCCTCCTCCTCCGTTGTTGTTGTTGAGAGAGATCTCTCTCTTTTCCTCCTCCTCCGTTGTTGTTGTTGAGAGAGATCTCTCTCTTTTCCTCCTCCTCCGTTGTTGTTGTTGAGAGAGATCTCTCTCTTTTCCTCCTCCTCCGTTGTTGTTGTTGAGAGAGATCTCTCTCTTTTCCTCCTCCTCCGTTGTTGTTGTTGAGAGAGATCTCTCTCTTTTCCTCCTCCTCCGTTGTTGTTGTTGAGAGAGATCTCTCTCTTTTCCTCCTCCTCCGTTGTTGTTGTTGAGAGAGATCTCTCTCTTTTCCTCCTCCTCCGTTGTTGTTGTTGAGAGAGATCTCTCTCTTTTCCTCCTCCTCCGTTGTTGTTGTTGAGAGAGATCTCTCTCTTTTCCTCCTCCTCCGTTGTTGTTGTTGAGAGAGATCTCTCTCTTTTCCTCCTCCTCCGTTGTTGTTGTTGAGAGAGATCTCTCTCTTTTCCTCCTCCTCCGTTGTTGTTGTTGAGAGAGATCTCTCTCTTTCCCTCCTCCTCCGTTGTTGTTGTTGAGAGAGATCTCTCTCTTTTCCTCCTCCTCCGTTGTTGTTGTTGAGAGAGATCTCTCTCTTTTCCTCCTCCTCCGTTGTTGTTGTTGAGAGAGATCTCTCTCTTTTCCTCCTCCTCCGTTGTTGTTGTTGAGAGAGATCTCTCTCTTTTCCTCCTCCTCCGTTGTTGTTGTTGAGAGAGATCTCTCTCTTTCCTCCTCCTCCGTTGTTGTTGTTGAGAGAGATCTCTCTCTTTTCCTCCTCCTCCGTTGTTGTTGTTGAGAGAGATCTCTCTCTTTTCCTCCTCCTCCGTTGTTGTTGTTGAGAGAGATCTCTCTCTTTTCCTCCTCCTCCGTTGTTGTTGTTGAGAGAGATCTCTCTCTTTTCCTCCTCCTCCGTTGTTGTTGTTGAGAGAGATCTCTCTCTTTTCCTCCTCCTCCGTTGTTGTTGTTGAGAGAGATCTCTCTCTTTTCCTCCTCCTCCGTTGTTGTTGTTGAGAGAGATCTCTCTCTTTCCTCCTCCTCCGTTGTTGTTGTTGAGAGAGATCTCTCTCTTTTCCTCCTCCTCCGTTGTTGTTGTTGAGAGAGATCTCTCTCTTTTCCTCCTCCTCCGTTGTTGTTGTTGAGAGAGATCTCTCTCTTTTCCTCCTCCTCCGTTGTTGTTGTTGAGAGAGATCTCTCTCTTTTCCTCCTCCTCCGTTGTTGTTGTTGAGAGAGATCTCTCTCTTTTCCTCCTCCTCCGTTGTTGTTGTTGAGAGAGATCTCTCTCTTTTCCTCCTCCTCCGTTGTTGTTGTTGAGAGAGATCTCTCTCTTTTCCTCCTCCTCCGTTGTTGTTGTTGAGAGAGATCTCTCTCTTTTCCTCCTCCTCCGTTGTTGTTGTTGAGAGAGATCTCTCTCTTTTCCTCCTCCTCCGTTGTTGTTGTTGAGAGAGATCTCTCTCTTTTCCTCCTCCTCCGTTGTTGTTGTTGAGAGAGATCTCTCTCTTTTCCTCCTCCTCCGTTGTTGTTGTTGAGAGAGATCTCTCTCTTTTCCTCCTCCTCCGTTGTTGTTGTTGAGAGAGATCTCTCTCTTTTCCTCCTCCTCCGTTGTTGTTGTTGAGAGAGATCTCTCTCTTTTCCTCCTCCTCCGTTGTTGTTGTTGAGAGAGATCTCTCTCTTTTCCTCCTCCTCCGTTGTTGTTGTTGAGAGAGATCTCTCTCTTTTCCTCCTCCTCCGTTGTTGTTGTTGAGAGAGATCTCTCTCTTTTCCTCCTCCTCCGTTGTTGTTGTTGAGAGAGATCTCTCTCTTTTCCTCCTCCTCCGTTGTTGTTGTTGAGAGAGATCTCTCTCTTTTCCTCCTCCTCCGTTGTTGTTGTTGAGAGAGATCTCTCTCTTTTCCTCCTCCTCCGTTGTTGTTGTTGAGAGAGATCTCTCTCTTTTCCTCCTCCTCCGTTGTTGTTGTTGAGAGAGATCTCTCTCTCTTTCCTCCTCCTCCGTTGTTGTTGTTGAGAGAGATCTCTCTCTTTTCCTCCTCCTCCGTTGTTGTTGTTGAGAGAGATCTCTCTCTTTTCCTCCTCCTCCGTTGTTGTTGTTGAGAGAGATCTCTCTCTTTTCCTCCTCCTCCGTTGTTGTTGTTGAGAGAGATCTCTCTCTTTTCCTCCTCCTCCGTTGTTGTTGTTGAGAGAGATCTCTCTCTTTTCCTCCTCCTCCGTTGTTGTTGTTGAGAGAGATCTCTCTCTTTTCCTCCTCCTCCGTTGTTGTTGTTGAGAGAGATCTCTCTCTTTTCCTCCTCCTCCGTTGTTGTTGTTGAGAGAGATCTCTCTCTTTTCCTCCTCCTCCGTTGTTGTTGTTGAGAGAGATCTCTCTCTTTTCCTCCTCCTCCGTTGTTGTTGTTGAGAGAGATCTCTCTCTTTTCCTCCTCCTCCGTTGTTGTTGTTGAGAGAGATCTCTCTCTTTTCCTCCTCCTCCGTTGTTGTTGTTGAGAGAGATCTCTCTCTTTTCCTCCTCCTCCGTTGTTGTTGTTGAGAGAGATCTCTCTCTTTTCCTCCTCCTCCGTTGTTGTTGTTGAGAGAGATCTCTCTCTTTTCCTCCTCCTCCGTTGTTGTTGTTGAGAGAGATCTCTCTCTTTTCCTCCTCCTCCGTTGTTGTTGTTGAGAGAGATCTCTCTCTTTTCCTCCTCCTCCGTTGTTGTTGTTGAGAGAGATCTCTCTCTTTTCCTCCTCCTCCGTTGTTGTTGTTGAGAGAGATCTCTCTCTTTTCCTCCTCCTCCGTTGTTGTTGTTGAGAGAGATCTCTCTCTTTTCCTCCTCCTCCGTTGTTGTTGTTGAGAGAGATCTCTCTCTTTTCCTCCTCCTCCGTTGTTGTTGTTGAGAGAGATCTCTCTCTTTTCCTCCTCCTCCGTTGTTGTTGTTGAGAGAGATCTCTCTCTTTTCCTCCTCCTCCGTTGTTGTTGTTGAGAGAGATCTCTCTCTTTTCCTCCTCCTCCGTTGTTGTTGTTGAGAGAGATCTCTCTCTTTTCCTCCTCCTCCGTTGTTGTTGTTGAGAGAGATCTCTCTCTTTTCCTCCTCCTCCGTTGTTGTTGTTGAGAGAGATCTCTCTCTTTTCCTCCTCCTCCGTTGTTGTTGTTGAGAGAGATCTCTCTCTTTTCCTCCTCCTCCGTTGTTGTTGTTGAGAGAGATCTCTCTCTTTTCCTCCTCCTCCGTTGTTGTTGTTGAGAGAGATCTCTCTCTTTTCCTCCTCCTCCGTTGTTGTTGTTGAGAGAGATCTCTCTCTTTTCCTCCTCCTCCGTTGTTGTTGTTGAGAGAGATCTCTCTCTTTTCCTCCTCCTCCGTTGTTGTTGTTGAGAGAGATCTCTCTCTTTTCCTCCTCCTCCGTTGTTGTTGTTGAGAGAGATCTCTCTCTTTTCCTCCTCCTCCGTTGTTGTTGTTGAGAGAGATCTCTCTCTTTTCCTCCTCCTCCGTTGTTGTTGTTGAGAGAGATCTCTCTCTTTTCCTCCTCCTCCGTTGTTGTTGTTGAGAGAGATCTCTCTCTTTTCCTCCTCCTCCGTTGTTGTTGTTGAGAGAGATCTCTCTCTTTTCCTCCTCCTCCGTTGTTGTTGTTGAGAGAGATCTCTCTCTTTTCCTCCTCCTCCGTTGTTGTTGTTGAGAGAGATCTCTCTCTTTTCCTCCTCCTCCGTTGTTGTTGTTGAGAGAGATCTCTCTCTTTTCCTCCTCCTCCGTTGTTGTTGTTGAGAGAGATCTCTCTCTTTTCCTCCTCCTCCGTTGTTGTTGTTGAGAGAGATCTCTCTCTTTTCCTCCTCCTCCGTTGTTGTTGTTGAGAGAGATCTCTCTCTTTTCCTCCTCCTCCGTTGTTGTTGTTGAGAGAGATCTCTCTCTCTTTCCTCCTCCTCCGTTGTTGTTGTTGAGAGAGATCTCTCTCTTTTCCTCCTCCTCCGTTGTTGTTGTTGAGAGAGATCTCTCTCTTTTCCTCCTCCTCCGTTGTTGTTGTTGAGAGAGATCTCTCTCTTTTCCTCCTCCTCCGTTGTTGTTGTTGAGAGAGATCTCTCTCTTTTCCTCCTCCTCCGTTGTTGTTGTTGAGAGAGATCTCTCTCTTTTCCTCCTCCTCCGTTGTTGTTGTTGAGAGAGATCTCTCTCTTTTCCTCCTCCTCCGTTGTTGTTGTTGAGAGAGATCTCTCTCTTTTCCTCCTCCTCCGTTGTTGTTGTTGAGAGAGATCTCTCTCTTTTCCTCCTCCTCCGTTGTTGTTGTTGAGAGAGATCTCTCTCTTTTCCTCCTCCTCCGTTGTTGTTGTTGAGAGAGATCTCTCTCTTTTCCTCCTCCTCCGTTGTTGTTGTTGAGAGAGATCTCTCTCTTTTCCTCCTCCTCCGTTGTTGTTGTTGAGAGAGATCTCTCTCTTTTCCTCCTCCTCCGTTGTTGTTGTTGAGAGAGATCTCTCTCTTTCCTCCTCCTCCGTTGTTGTTGTTGAGAGAGATCTCTCTCTTTTCCTCCTCCTCCGTTGTTGTTGTTGAGAGAGATCTCTCTCTTTTCCTCCTCCTCCGTTGTTGTTGTTGAGAGAGATCTCTCTCTTTTCCTCCTCCTCCGTTGTTGTTGTTGAGAGAGATCTCTCTCTTTTCCTCCTCCTCCGTTGTTGTTGTTGAGAGAGATCTCTCTCTTTTCCTCCTCCTCCGTTGTTGTTGTTGAGAGAGATCTCTCTCTTTTCCTCCTCCTCCGTTGTTGTTGTTGAGAGAGATCTCTCTCTTTTCCTCCTCCTCCGTTGTTGTTGTTGAGAGAGATCTCTCTCTTTTCCTCCTCCTCCGTTGTTGTTGTTGAGAGAGATCTCTCTCTTTTCCTCCTCCTCCGTTGTTGTTGTTGAGAGAGATCTCTCTCTTTTCCTCCTCCTCCGTTGTTGTTGTTGAGAGAGATCTCTCTCTTTTCCTCCTCCTCCGTTGTTGTTGTTGAGAGAGATCTCTCTCTTTTCCTCCTCCTCCGTTGTTGTTGTTGAGAGAGATCTCTCTCTTTTCCTCCTCCTCCGTTGTTGTTGTTGAGAGAGATCTCTCTCTTTTCCTCCTCCTCCGTTGTTGTTGTTGAGAGAGATCTCTCTCTTTTCCTCCTCCTCCGTTGTTGTTGTTGAGAGAGATCTCTCTCTTTTCCTCCTCCTCCGTTGTTGTTGTTGAGAGAGATCTCTCTCTTTTCCTCCTCCTCCGTTGTTGTTGTTGAGAGAGATCTCTCTCTTTTCCTCCTCCTCCGTTGTTGTTGTTGAGAGAGATCTCTCTCTTTTCCTCCTCCTCCGTTGTTGTTGTTGAGAGAGATCTCTCTCTTTTCCTCCTCCTCCGTTGTTGTTGTTGAGAGAGATCTCTCTCTTTTCCTCCTCCTCCGTTGTTGTTGTTGAGAGAGATCTCTCTCTTTTCCTCCTCCTCCGTTGTTGTTGTTGAGAGAGATCTCTCTCTTTTCCTCCTCCTCCGTTGTTGTTGTTGAGAGAGATCTCTCTCTTTTCCTCCTCCTCCGTTGTTGTTGTTGAGAGAGATCTCTCTCTTTTCCTCCTCCTCCGTTGTTGTTGTTGAGAGAGATCTCTCTCTTTTCCTCCTCCTCCGTTGTTGTTGTTGAGAGAGATCTCTCTCTTTTCCTCCTCCTCCGTTGTTGTTGTTGAGAGAGATCTCTCTCTTTTCCTCCTCCTCCGTTGTTGTTGTTGAGAGAGATCTCTCTCTTTTCCTCCTCCTCCGTTGTTGTTGTTGAGAGAGATCTCTCTCTTTTCCTCCTCCTCCGTTGTTGTTGTTGAGAGAGATCTCTCTCTTTTCCTCCTCCTCCGTTGTTGTTGTTGAGAGAGATCTCTCTCTTTTCCTCCTCCTCCGTTGTTGTTGTTGAGAGAGATCTCTCTCTTTTCCTCCTCCTCCGTTGTTGTTGTTGAGAGAGATCTCTCTCTTTTCCTCCTCCTCCGTTGTTGTTGTTGAGAGAGATCTCTCTCTTTTCCTCCTCCTCCGTTGTTGTTGTTGAGAGAGATCTCTCTCTTTTCCTCCTCCTCCGTTGTTGTTGTTGAGAGAGATCTCTCTCTTTTCCTCCTCCTCCGTTGTTGTTGTTGAGAGAGATCTCTCTCTTTTCCTCCTCCTCCGTTGTTGTTGTTGAGAGAGATCTCTCTCTTTTCCTCCTCCTCCGTTGTTGTTGTTGAGAGAGATCTCTCTCTTTCTCCTCCTCCTCCGTTGTTGTTGTTGAGAGAGATCTCTCTCTTTTCCTCCTCCTCCGTTGTTGTTGTTGAGAGAGATCTCTCTCTTTTCCTCCTCCTCCGTTGTTGTTGTTGAGAGAGATCTCTCTCTTTTCCTCCTCCTCCGTTGTTGTTGTTGAGAGAGATCTCTCTCTTTTCCTCCTCCTCCGTTGTTGTTGTTGAGAGAGATCTCTCTCTTTTCCTCCTCCTCCGTTGTTGTTGTTGAGAGAGATCTCTCTCTTTTCCTCCTCCTCCGTTGTTGTTGTTGAGAGAGATCTCTCTCTTTTCCTCCTCCTCCGTTGTTGTTGTTGAGAGAGATCTCTCTCTTTTCCTCCTCCTCCGTTGTTGTTGTTGAGAGAGATCTCTCTCTTTTCCTCCTCCTCCGTTGTTGTTGTTGAGAGAGATCTCTCTCTTTTCCTCCTCCTCCGTTGTTGTTGTTGAGAGAGATCTCTCTCTTTTCCTCCTCCTCCGTTGTTGTTGTTGAGAGAGATCTCTCTCTTTTCCTCCTCCTCCGTTGTTGTTGTTGAGAGAGATCTCTCTCTTTTCCTCCTCCTCCGTTGTTGTTGTTGAGAGAGATCTCTCTCTTTTCCTCCTCCTCCGTTGTTGTTGTTGAGAGAGATCTCTCTCTTTTCCTCCTCCTCCGTTGTTGTTGTTGAGAGAGATCTCTCTCTTTCCTCCTCCTCCGTTGTTGTTGTTGAGAGAGATCTCTCTCTTTTCCTCCTCCTCCGTTGTTGTTGTTGAGAGAGATCTCTCTCTTTTCCTCCTCCTCCGTTGTTGTTGTTGAGAGAGATCTCTCTCTTTTCCTCCTCCTCCGTTGTTGTTGTTGAGAGAGATCTCTCTCTTTTCCTCCTCCTCCGTTGTTGTTGTTGAGAGAGATCTCTCTCTTTTCCTCCTCCTCCGTTGTTGTTGTTGAGAGAGATCTCTCTCTTTTCCTCCTCCTCCGTTGTTGTTGTTGAGAGAGATCTCTCTCTTTTCCTCCTCCTCCGTTGTTGTTGTTGAGAGAGATCTCTCTCTTTTCCTCCTCCTCCGTTGTTGTTGTTGAGAGAGATCTCTCTCTTTCTCCTCCTCCTCCGTTGTTGTTGTTGAGAGAGATCTCTCTCTTTTCCTCCTCCTCCGTTGTTGTTGTTGAGAGAGATCTCTCTCTTTTCCTCCTCCTCCGTTGTTGTTGTTGAGAGAGATCTCTCTCTTTTCCTCCTCCTCCGTTGTTGTTGTTGAGAGAGATCTCTCTCTTTTCCTCCTCCTCCGTTGTTGTTGTTGAGAGAGATCTCTCTCTTTTCCTCCTCCTCCGTTGTTGTTGTTGAGAGAGATCTCTCTCTTTTCCTCCTCCTCCGTTGTTGTTGTTGAGAGAGATCTCTCTCTTTTCCTCCTCCTCCGTTGTTGTTGTTGAGAGAGATCTCTCTCTTTTCCTCCTCCTCCGTTGTTGTTGTTGAGAGAGATCTCTCTCTTTTCCTCCTCCTCCGTTGTTGTTGTTGAGAGAGATCTCTCTCTTTTCCTCCTCCTCCGTTGTTGTTGTTGAGAGAGATCTCTCTCTTTTCCTCCTCCTCCGTTGTTGTTGTTGAGAGAGATCTCTCTCTTTTCCTCCTCCTCCGTTGTTGTTGTTGAGAGAGATCTCTCTCTTTTCCTCCTCCTCCGTTGTTGTTGTTGAGAGAGATCTCTCTCTTTTCCTCCTCCTCCGTTGTTGTTGTTGAGAGAGATCTCTCTCTTTTCCTCCTCCTCCGTTGTTGTTGTTGAGAGAGATCTCTCTCTTTTCCTCCTCCTCCGTTGTTGTTGTTGAGAGAGATCTCTCTCTTTTCCTCCTCCTCCGTTGTTGTTGTTGAGAGAGATCTCTCTCTTTTCCTCCTCCTCCGTTGTTGTTGTTGAGAGAGATCTCTCTCTTTCCTCCTCCTCCGTTGTTGTTGTTGAGAGAGATCTCTCTCTTTTCCTCCTCCTCCGTTGTTGTTGTTGAGAGAGATCTCTCTCTTTTCCTCCTCCTCCGTTGTTGTTGTTGAGAGAGATCTCTCTCTTTTCCTCCTCCTCCGTTGTTGTTGTTGAGAGAGATCTCTCTCTTTTCCTCCTCCTCCGTTGTTGTTGTTGAGAGAGATCTCTCTCTTTCTCCTCCTCCTCCGTTGTTGTTGTTGAGAGAGATCTCTCTCTTTTCCTCCTCCTCCGTTGTTGTTGTTGAGAGAGATCTCTCTCTTTTCCTCCTCCTCCGTTGTTGTTGTTGAGAGAGATCTCTCTCTTTTCCTCCTCCTCCGTTGTTGTTGTTGAGAGAGATCTCTCTCTTTTCCTCCTCCTCGTTGTTGTTGTTGAGAGAGATCTCTCTCTTTTCCTCCTCCTCCGTTGTTGTTGTTGAGAGAGATCTCTCTCTTTTCCTCCTCCTCCGTTGTTGTTGTTGAGAGAGATCTCTCTCTTTTCCTCCTCCTCCGTTGTTGTTGTTGAGAGAGATCTCTCTCTTTTCCTCCTCCTCCGTTGTTGTTGTTGAGAGAGATCTCTCTCTTTTCCTCCTCCTCCGTTGTTGTTGTTGAGAGAGATCTCTCTCTTTTCTCCTCCTCCGTTGTTGTTGTTGAGAGAGATCTCTCTCTTTTCCTCCTCCTCCGTTGTTGTTGTTGAGAGAGATCTCTCTCTTTTCCTCCTCCTCCGTTGTTGTTGTTGAGAGAGATCTCTCTCTTTTCCTCCTCCTCCGTTGTTGTTGTTGAGAGAGATCTCTCTCTTTTCCTCCTCCTCCGTTGTTGTTGTTGAGAGAGATCTCTCTCTTTTCCTCCTCCTCCGTTGTTGTTGTTGAGAGAGATCTCTCTCTTTTCCTCCTCCTCCGTTGTTGTTGTTGAGAGAGATCTCTCTCTTTTCCTCCTCCTCCGTTGTTGTTGTTGAGAGAGATCTCTCTCTTTTCCTCCTCCTCCGTTGTTGTTGTTGAGAGAGATCTCTCTCTTTTCCTCCTCCTCCGTTGTTGTTGTTGAGAGAGATCTCTCTCTTTTCCTCCTCCTCCGTTGTTGTTGTTGAGAGAGATCTCTCTCTTTTCCTCCTCCTCCGTTGTTGTTGTTGAGAGAGATCTCTCTCTTTTCCTCCTCCTCCGTTGTTGTTGTTGAGAGAGATCTCTCTCTTTTCCTCCTCCTCCGTTGTTGTTGTTGAGAGAGATCTCTCTCTTTCCTCCTCCTCCGTTGTTGTTGTTGAGAGAGATCTCTCTCTTTTCCTCCTCCTCCGTTGTTGTTGTTGAGAGAGATCTCTCTCTTTTCCTCCTCCTCCGTTGTTGTTGTTGAGAGAGATCTCTCTCTTTTCCTCCTCCTCCGTTGTTGTTGTTGAGAGAGATCTCTCTCTTTTCCTCCTCCTCCGTTGTTGTTGTTGAGAGAGATCTCTCTCTTCCTCCTCCTCCGTTGTTGTTGTTGAGAGAGATCTCTCTCTTTTCCTCCTCCTCCGTTGTTGTTGTTGAGAGAGATCTCTCTCTTTTCTCCTCCTCCGTTGTTGTTGTTGAGAGAGATCTCTCTCTTTTCCTCCTCCTCCGTTGTTGTTGTTGAGAGAGATCTCTCTCTTTTCCTCCTCCTCCGTTGTTGTTGTTGAGAGAGATCTCTCTCTTTTCCTCCTCCTCCGTTGTTGTTGTTGAGAGAGATCTCTCTCTTTTCCTCCTCCTCCGTTGTTGTTGTTGAGAGAGATCTCTCTCTTTTCCTCCTCCTCCGTTGTTGTTGTTGAGAGAGATCTCTCTCTTTTCCTCCTCCTCCGTTGTTGTTGTTGAGAGAGATCTCTCTCTTTTCCTCCTCCTCCGTTGTTGTTGTTGAGAGAGATCTCTCTCTTTTCCTCCTCCTCCGTTGTTGTTGTTGAGAGAGATCTCTCTCTTTTCCTCCTCCTCCGTTGTTGTTGTTGAGAGAGATCTCTCTCTTTTCCTCCTCCTCCGTTGTTGTTGTTGAGAGAGATCTCTCTCTTTTCCTCCTCCTCCGTTGTTGTTGTTGAGAGAGATCTCTCTCTTTTCCTCCTCCTCCGTTGTTGTTGTTGAGAGAGATCTCTCTCTTTTCCTCCTCCTCCGTTGTTGTTGTTGAGAGAGATCTCTCTTTTCCTCCTCCTCCGTTGTTGTTGTTGAGAGAGATCTCTCTCTTTTCCTCCTCCTCCGTTGTTGTTGTTGAGAGAGATCTCTCTCTTTTCCTCCTCCTCCGTTGTTGTTGTTGAGAGAGATCTCTCTCTTTTCCTCCTCCTCCGTTGTTGTTGTTGAGAGAGATCTCTCTCTTTTCCTCCTCCTCCGTTGTTGTTGTTGAGAGAGATCTCTCTCTTTTCCTCCTCCTCCGTTGTTGTTGTTGAGAGAGATCTCTCTCTTTTCCTCCTCCTCCGTTGTTGTTGTTGAGAGAGATCTCTCTCTTTTCCTCCTCCTCCGTTGTTGTTGTTGAGAGAGATCTCTCTCTTTTCCTCCTCCTCCGTTGTTGTTGTTGAGAGAGATCTCTCTCTTTTCCTCCTCCTCCGTTGTTGTTGTTGAGAGAGATCTCTCTCTTTTCCTCCTCCTCCGTTGTTGTTGTTGAGAGAGATCTCTCTCTTTTCCTCCTCCTCCGTTGTTGTTGTTGAGAGAGATCTCTCTCTTTTCCTCCTCCTCCGTTGTTGTTGTTGAGAGAGATCTCTCTCTTTTCCTCCTCCTCCGTTGTTGTTGTTGAGAGAGATCTCTCTCTTTTCCTCCTCCTCCGTTGTTGTTGTTGAGAGAGATCTCTCTCTTTTCCTCCTCCTCCGTTGTTGTTGTTGAGAGAGATCTCTCTCTTTTCCTCCTCCTCCGTTGTTGTTGTTGAGAGAGATCTCTCTCTTTTCCTCCTCCTCCGTTGTTGTTGTTGAGAGAGATCTCTCTCTTTCCTCCTCCTCCGTTGTTGTTGTTGAGAGAGATCTCTCTCTTTTCCTCCTCCTCCGTTGTTGTTGTTGAGAGAGATCTCTCTCTTTTCCTCCTCCTCCGTTGTTGTTGTTGAGAGAGATCTCTCTCTTTTCCTCCTCCTCCGTTGTTGTTGTTGAGAGAGATCTCTCTCTTTTCCTCCTCCTCCGTTGTTGTTGTTGAGAGAGATCTCTCTCTTTTCCTCCTCCTCCGTTGTTGTTGTTGAGAGAGATCTCTCTCTTTTCCTCCTCCTCCGTTGTTGTTGTTGAGAGAGATCTCTCTCTTTTCCTCCTCCTCCGTTGTTGTTGTTGAGAGAGATCTCTCTCTTTTCCTCCTCCTCCGTTGTTGTTGTTGAGAGAGATCTCTCTCTTTTCCTCCTCCTCCGTTGTTGTTGTTGAGAGAGATCTCTCTCTTTTCCTCCTCCTCCGTTGTTGTTGTTGAGAGAGATCTCTCTCTTTTCCTCCTCCTCCGTTGTTGTTGTTGAGAGAGATCTCTCTCTTTTCCTCCTCCTCCGTTGTTGTTGTTGAGAGAGATCTCTCTCTTTTCCTCCTCCTCCGTTGTTGTTGTTGAGAGAGATCTCTCTCTTTTCCTCCTCCTCCGTTGTTGTTGTTGAGAGAGATCTCTCTCTTTTCCTCCTCCTCCGTTGTTGTTGTTGAGAGAGATCTCTCTCTTTTCCTCCTCCTCCGTTGTTGTTGTTGAGAGAGATCTCTCTCTTTTCCTCCTCCTCCGTTGTTGTTGTTGAGAGAGATCTCTCTCTTTTCCTCCTCCTCCGTTGTTGTTGTTGAGAGAGATCTCTCTCTTTTCCTCCTCCTCCGTTGTTGTTGTTGAGAGAGATCTCTCTCTTTTCCTCCTCCTCCGTTGTTGTTGTTGAGAGAGATCTCTCTCTTTTCCTCCTCCTCCGTTGTTGTTGTTGAGAGAGATCTCTCTCTTTTCCTCCTCCTCCGTTGTTGTTGTTGAGAGAGATCTCTCTCTTTTCCTCCTCCTCCGTTGTTGTTGTTGAGAGAGATCTCTCTCTTTTCCTCCTCCTCCGTTGTTGTTGTTGAGAGAGATCTCTCTCTTTTCCTCCTCCTCCGTTGTTGTTGTTGAGAGAGATCTCTCTCTTTTCCTCCTCCTCCGTTGTTGTTGTTGAGAGAGATCTCTCTCTTTTCCTCCTCCTCCGTTGTTGTTGTTGAGAGAGATCTCTCTCTTTTCCTCCTCCTCCGTTGTTGTTGTTGAGAGAGATCTCTCTCTTTTCCTCCTCCTCCGTTGTTGTTGTTGAGAGAGATCTCTCTCTTTTCCTCCTCCTCCGTTGTTGTTGTTGAGAGAGATCTCTCTCTTTTCCTCCTCCTCCGTTGTTGTTGTTGAGAGAGATCTCTCTCTTTTCCTCCTCCTCCGTTGTTGTTGTTGAGAGAGATCTCTCTCTTTTCCTCCTCCTCCGTTGTTGTTGTTGAGAGAGATCTCTCTCTTTTCCTCCTCCTCCGTTGTTGTTGTTGAGAGAGATCTCTCTCTTTTCCTCCTCCTCCGTTGTTGTTGTTGAGAGAGATCTCTCTCTTTTCCTCCTCCTCCGTTGTTGTTGTTGAGAGAGATCTCTCTCTTTTCCTCCTCCTCCGTTGTTGTTGTTGAGAGAGATCTCTCTCTTTTCCTCCTCCTCCGTTGTTGTTGTTGAGAGAGATCTCTCTCTTTTCCTCCTCCTCCGTTGTTGTTGTTGAGAGAGATCTCTCTCTTTTCCTCCTCCTCCGTTGTTGTTGTTGAGAGAGATCTCTCTCTCTTTCCTCCTCCTCCGTTGTTGTTGTTGAGAGAGATCTCTCTCTTTTCCTCCTCCTCCGTTGTTGTTGTTGAGAGAGATCTCTCTCTTTTCCTCCTCCTCCGTTGTTGTTGTTGAGAGAGATCTCTCTCTTTTCCTCCTCCTCCGTTGTTGTTGTTGAGAGAGATCTCTCTCTTTTCCTCCTCCTCCGTTGTTGTTGTTGAGAGAGATCTCTCTCTTTCCTCCTCCTCCGTTGTTGTTGTTGAGAGAGATCTCTCTCTTTTCCTCCTCCTCCGTTGTTGTTGTTGAGAGAGATCTCTCTCTTTTCCTCCTCCTCCGTTGTTGTTGTTGAGAGAGATCTCTCTCTTTTCCTCCTCCTCCGTTGTTGTTGTTGAGAGAGATCTCTCTCTTTTCCTCCTCCTCCGTTGTTGTTGTTGAGAGAGATCTCTCTCTTTTCCTCCTCCTCCGTTGTTGTTGTTGAGAGAGATCTCTCTCTTTTCCTCCTCCTCCGTTGTTGTTGTTGAGAGAGATCTCTCTCTTTTCCTCCTCCTCCGTTGTTGTTGTTGAGAGAGATCTCTCTCTTTTCCTCCTCCTCCGTTGTTGTTGTTGAGAGAGATCTCTCTCTTTTCCTCCTCCTCCGTTGTTGTTGTTGAGAGAGATCTCTCTCTTTTCCTCCTCCTCCGTTGTTGTTGTTGAGAGAGATCTCTCTCTTTTCCTCCTCCTCCGTTGTTGTTGTTGAGAGAGATCTCTCTCTTTTCCTCCTCCTCCGTTGTTGTTGTTGAGAGAGATCTCTCTCTTTTCCTCCTCCTCCGTTGTTGTTGTTGAGAGAGATCTCTCTCTTTTCCTCCTCCTCCGTTGTTGTTGTTGAGAGAGATCTCTCTCTTTTCCTCCTCCTCCGTTGTTGTTGTTGAGAGAGATCTCTCTCTTTTCCTCCTCCTCCGTTGTTGTTGTTGAGAGAGATCTCTCTCTTTTCCTCCTCCTCCGTTGTTGTTGTTGAGAGAGATCTCTCTCTTTTCCTCCTCCTCCGTTGTTGTTGTTGAGAGAGATCTCTCTCTTTTCCTCCTCCTCCGTTGTTGTTGTTGAGAGAGATCTCTCTCTTTTCCTCCTCCTCCGTTGTTGTTGTTGAGAGAGATCTCTCTCTTTTCCTCCTCCTCCGTTGTTGTTGTTGAGAGAGATCTCTCTCTTTTCCTCCTCCTCCGTTGTTGTTGTTGAGAGAGATCTCTCTCTTTTCCTCCTCCTCCGTTGTTGTTGTTGAGAGAGATCTCTCTCTCTTTTCCTCCTCCTCCGTTGTTGTTGTTGAGAGAGATCTCTCTCTTTTCCTCCTCCTCCGTTGTTGTTGTTGAGAGAGATCTCTCTCTTTTCCTCCTCCTCCGTTGTTGTTGTTGAGAGAGATCTCTCTCTTTTCCTCCTCCTCCGTTGTTGTTGTTGAGAGAGATCTCTCTCTTTTCCTCCTCCTCCGTTGTTGTTGTTGAGAGAGATCTCTCTCTTTTCCTCCTCCTCCGTTGTTGTTGTTGAGAGAGATCTCTCTCTTTTCCTCCTCCTCCGTTGTTGTTGTTGAGAGAGATCTCTCTCTTTTCCTCCTCCTCCGTTGTTGTTGTTGAGAGAGATCTCTCTCTTTTCCTCCTCCTCCGTTGTTGTTGTTGAGAGAGATCTCTCTCTTTTCCTCCTCCTCCGTTGTTGTTGTTGAGAGAGATCTCTCTCTTTTCCTCCTCCTCCGTTGTTGTTGTTGAGAGAGATCTCTCTCTTTTCCTCCTCCTCCGTTGTTGTTGTTGAGAGAGATCTCTCTCTTTTCCTCCTCCTCCGTTGTTGTTGTTGAGAGAGATCTCTCTCTTTTCCTCCTCCTCCGTTGTTGTTGTTGAGAGAGATCTCTCTCTTTTCCTCCTCCTCCGTTGTTGTTGTTGAGAGAGATCTCTCTCTTTTCCTCCTCCTCCGTTGTTGTTGTTGAGAGAGATCTCTCTCTTTTCCTCCTCCTCCGTTGTTGTTGTTGAGAGAGATCTCTCTCTTTTCCTCCTCCTCCGTTGTTGTTGTTGAGAGAGATCTCTCTCTTTTCCTCCTCCTCCGTTGTTGTTGTTGAGAGAGATCTCTCTCTTTTCCTCCTCCTCCGTTGTTGTTGTTGAGAGAGATCTCTCTCTTTTCCTCCTCCTCCGTTGTTGTTGTTGAGAGAGATCTCTCTCTTTTCCTCCTCCTCCGTTGTTGTTGTTGAGAGAGATCTCTCTCTTTTCCTCCTCCTCCGTTGTTGTTGTTGAGAGAGATCTCTCTCTTTTCCTCCTCCTCCGTTGTTGTTGTTGAGAGAGATCTCTCTCTTTTCCTCCTCCTCCGTTGTTGTTGTTGAGAGAGATCTCTCTCTTTTCCTCCTCCTCCGTTGTTGTTGTTGAGAGAGATCTCTCTCTTTTCCTCCTCCTCCGTTGTTGTTGTTGAGAGAGATCTCTCTCTTTTCCTCCTCCTCCGTTGTTGTTGTTGAGAGAGATCTCTCTCTTTTCCTCCTCCTCCGTTGTTGTTGTTGAGAGAGATCTCTCTCTTTTCCTCCTCCTCCGTTGTTGTTGTTGAGAGAGATCTCTCTCTTTTCCTCCTCCTCCGTTGTTGTTGTTGAGAGAGATCTCTCTCTTTTCCTCCTCCTCCGTTGTTGTTGTTGAGAGAGATCTCTCTCTTTTCCTCCTCCTCCGTTGTTGTTGTTGAGAGAGATCTCTCTCTTTTCCTCCTCCTCCGTTGTTGTTGTTGAGAGAGATCTCTCTCTCTTTCCTCCTCCTCCGTTGTTGTTGTTGAGAGAGATCTCTCTCTTTTCCTCCTCCTCCGTTGTTGTTGTTGAGAGAGATCTCTCTCTTTCCTCCTCCTCCGTTGTTGTTGTTGAGAGAGATCTCTCTCTTTTCCTCCTCCTCCGTTGTTGTTGTTGAGAGAGATCTCTCTCTTTTCCTCCTCCTCCGTTGTTGTTGTTGAGAGAGATCTCTCTCTTTTCCTCCTCCTCCGTTGTTGTTGTTGAGAGAGATCTCTCTCTTTTCCTCCTCCTCCGTTGTTGTTGTTGAGAGAGATCTCTCTCTTTTCCTCCTCCTCCGTTGTTGTTGTTGAGAGAGATCTCTCTCTTTTCCTCCTCCTCCGTTGTTGTTGTTGAGAGAGATCTCTCTCTTTTCCTCCTCCTCCGTTGTTGTTGTTGAGAGAGATCTCTCTCTTTTCCTCCTCCTCCGTTGTTGTTGTTGAGAGAGATCTCTCTCTTTTCCTCCTCCTCCGTTGTTGTTGTTGAGAGAGATCTCTCTCTTTTCCTCCTCCTCCGTTGTTGTTGTTGAGAGAGATCTCTCTCTTTTCCTCCTCCTCCGTTGTTGTTGTTGAGAGAGATCTCTCTCTTTTCCTCCTCCTCCGTTGTTGTTGTTGAGAGAGATCTCTCTCTTTTCCTCCTCCTCCGTTGTTGTTGTTGAGAGAGATCTCTCTCTTTTCCTCCTCCTCCGTTGTTGTTGTTGAGAGAGATCTCTCTCTTTTCCTCCTCCTCCGTTGTTGTTGTTGAGAGAGATCTCTCTCTTTTCCTCCTCCTCCGTTGTTGTTGTTGAGAGAGATCTCTCTCTTTTCCTCCTCCTCCGTTGTTGTTGTTGAGAGAGATCTCTCTCTTTTCCTCCTCCTCCGTTGTTGTTGTTGAGAGAGATCTCTCTCTTTTCCTCCTCCTCCGTTGTTGTTGTTGAGAGAGATCTCTCTCTTTTCCTCCTCCTCCGTTGTTGTTGTTGAGAGAGATCTCTCTCTTTTCCTCCTCCTCCGTTGTTGTTGTTGAGAGAGATCTCTCTCTTTTCCTCCTCCTCCGTTGTTGTTGTTGAGAGAGATCTCTCTCTTTTCCTCCTCCTCCGTTGTTGTTGTTGAGAGAGATCTCTCTCTTTTCCTCCTCCTCCGTTGTTGTTGTTGAGAGAGATCTCTCTCTTTTCCTCCTCCTCCGTTGTTGTTGTTGAGAGAGATCTCTCTCTTTTCCTCCTCCTCCGTTGTTGTTGTTGAGAGAGATCTCTCTCTTTTCCTCCTCCTCCGTTGTTGTTGTTGAGAGAGATCTCTCTCTTTTCCTCCTCCTCCGTTGTTGTTGTTGAGAGAGATCTCTCTCTTTTCCTCCTCCTCCGTTGTTGTTGTTGAGAGAGATCTCTCTCTTTTCCTCCTCCTCCGTTGTTGTTGTTGAGAGAGATCTCTCTCTTTTCCTCCTCCTCCGTTGTTGTTGTTGAGAGAGATCTCTCTCTTTTCCTCCTCCTCCGTTGTTGTTGTTGAGAGAGATCTCTCTCTTTTCCTCCTCCTCCGTTGTTGTTGTTGAGAGAGATCTCTCTCTTTTCCTCCTCCTCCGTTGTTGTTGTTGAGAGAGATCTCTCTCTTTTCCTCCTCCTCCGTTGTTGTTGTTGAGAGAGATCTCTCTCTTTTCCTCCTCCTCCGTTGTTGTTGTTGAGAGAGATCTCTCTCTTTTCCTCCTCCTCCGTTGTTGTTGTTGAGAGAGATCTCTCTCTTTTCCTCCTCCTCCGTTGTTGTTGTTGAGAGAGATCTCTCTCTTTTCCTCCTCCTCCGTTGTTGTTGTTGAGAGAGATCTCTCTCTTTTCCTCCTCCTCCGTTGTTGTTGTTGAGAGAGATCTCTCTCTTTTCCTCCTCCTCCGTTGTTGTTGTTGAGAGAGATCTCTCTCTTTTCCTCCTCCTCCGTTGTTGTTGTTGAGAGAGATCTCTCTCTTTTCCTCCTCCTCCGTTGTTGTTGTTGAGAGAGATCTCTCTCTTTTCCTCCTCCTCCGTTGTTGTTGTTGAGAGAGATCTCTCTCTTTTCCTCCTCCTCCGTTGTTGTTGTTGAGAGAGATCTCTCTCTTTTCCTCCTCCTCCGTTGTTGTTGTTGAGAGAGATCTCTCTCTTTTCCTCCTCCTCCGTTGTTGTTGTTGAGAGAGATCTCTCTCTTTTCCTCCTCCTCCGTTGTTGTTGTTGAGAGAGATCTCTCTCTTTTCCTCCTCCTCCGTTGTTGTTGTTGAGAGAGATCTCTCTCTTTTCCTCCTCCTCCGTTGTTGTTGTTGAGAGAGATCTCTCTCTTTTCCTCCTCCTCCGTTGTTGTTGTTGAGAGAGATCTCTCTCTTTTCCTCCTCCTCCGTTGTTGTTGTTGAGAGAGATCTCTCTCTTTTCCTCCTCCTCCGTTGTTGTTGTTGAGAGAGATCTCTCTCTTTCCTCCTCCTCCGTTGTTGTTGTTGAGAGAGATCTCTCTCTTTTCCTCCTCCTCCGTTGTTGTTGTTGAGAGAGATCTCTCTCTTTTCCTCCTCCTCCGTTGTTGTTGTTGAGAGAGATCTCTCTCTTTTCCTCCTCCTCCGTTGTTGTTGTTGAGAGAGATCTCTCTCTTTTCCTCCTCCTCCGTTGTTGTTGTTGAGAGAGATCTCTCTCTTTTCCTCCTCCTCCGTTGTTGTTGTTGAGAGAGATCTCTCTCTTTTCCTCCTCCTCCGTTGTTGTTGTTGAGAGAGATCTCTCTCTTTTCCTCCTCCTCCGTTGTTGTTGTTGAGAGAGATCTCTCTCTTTTCCTCCTCCTCCGTTGTTGTTGTTGAGAGAGATCTCTCTCTCTTTTCCTCCTCCTCCGTTGTTGTTGTTGAGAGAGATCTCTCTCTTTTCCTCCTCCTCCGTTGTTGTTGTTGAGAGAGATCTCTCTCTTTTCCTCCTCCTCCGTTGTTGTTGTTGAGAGAGATCTCTCTCTTTTCCTCCTCCTCCGTTGTTGTTGTTGAGAGAGATCTCTCTCTTTTCCTCCTCCTCCGTTGTTGTTGTTGAGAGAGATCTCTCTCTTTTCCTCCTCCTCCGTTGTTGTTGTTGAGAGAGATCTCTCTCTTTTCCTCCTCCTCCGTTGTTGTTGTTGAGAGAGATCTCTCTCTTTTCCTCCTCCTCCGTTGTTGTTGTTGAGAGAGATCTCTCTCTTTTCCTCCTCCTCCGTTGTTGTTGTTGAGAGAGATCTCTCTCTTTTCCTCCTCCTCCGTTGTTGTTGTTGAGAGAGATCTCTCTCTTTTCCTCCTCCTCCGTTGTTGTTGTTGAGAGAGATCTCTCTCTTTTCCTCCTCCTCCGTTGTTGTTGTTGAGAGAGATCTCTCTCTTTTCCTCCTCCTCCGTTGTTGTTGTTGAGAGAGATCTCTCTCTCTTTCCTCCTCCTCCGTTGTTGTTGTTGAGAGAGATCTCTCTCTTTTCCTCCTCCTCCGTTGTTGTTGTTGAGAGAGATCTCTCTCTTTTCCTCCTCCTCCGTTGTTGTTGTTGAGAGAGATCTCTCTCTTTTCCTCCTCCTCCGTTGTTGTTGTTGAGAGAGATCTCTCTCTTTTCCTCCTCCTCCGTTGTTGTTGTTGAGAGAGATCTCTCTCTCTTTTCCTCCTCCTCCGTTGTTGTTGTTGAGAGAGATCTCTCTCTTTTCCTCCTCCTCCGTTGTTGTTGTTGAGAGAGATCTCTCTCTTTTCCTCCTCCTCCGTTGTTGTTGTTGAGAGAGATCTCTCTCTCTTTTCCTCCTCCTCCGTTGTTGTTGTTGAGAGAGATCTCTCTCTTTTCCTCCTCCTCCGTTGTTGTTGTTGAGAGAGATCTCTCTCTTTTCCTCCTCCTCCGTTGTTGTTGTTGAGAGAGATCTCTCTCTTTTCCTCCTCCTCCGTTGTTGTTGTTGAGAGAGATCTCTCTCTTTTCCTCCTCCTCCGTTGTTGTTGTTGAGAGAGATCTCTCTCTTTTCCTCCTCCTCCGTTGTTGTTGTTGAGAGAGATCTCTCTCTTTTCCTCCTCCTCCGTTGTTGTTGTTGAGAGAGATCTCTCTCTTTTCCTCCTCCTCCGTTGTTGTTGTTGAGAGAGATCTCTCTCTTTTCCTCCTCCTCCGTTGTTGTTGTTGAGAGAGATCTCTCTCTTTTCCTCCTCCTCCGTTGTTGTTGTTGAGAGAGATCTCTCTCTTTCCTCCTCCTCCGTTGTTGTTGTTGAGAGAGATCTCTCTCTTTTCCTCCTCCTCCGTTGTTGTTGTTGAGAGAGATCTCTCTCTTTTCCTCCTCCTCCGTTGTTGTTGTTGAGAGAGATCTCTCTCTTTTCCTCCTCCTCCGTTGTTGTTGTTGAGAGAGATCTCTCTCTCTTTCCTCCTCCTCCGTTGTTGTTGTTGAGAGAGATCTCTCTCTTTTCCTCCTCCTCCGTTGTTGTTGTTGAGAGAGATCTCTCTCTTTTCCTCCTCCTCCGTTGTTGTTGTTGAGAGAGATCTCTCTCTTTTCCTCCTCCTCCGTTGTTGTTGTTGAGAGAGATCTCTCTCTTTTCCTCCTCCTCCGTTGTTGTTGTTGAGAGAGATCTCTCTCTTTTCCTCCTCCTCCGTTGTTGTTGTTGAGAGAGATCTCTCTCTTTTCCTCCTCCTCCGTTGTTGTTGTTGAGAGAGATCTCTCTCTTTTCCTCCTCCTCCGTTGTTGTTGTTGAGAGAGATCTCTCTCTTTTCCTCCTCCTCCGTTGTTGTTGTTGAGAGAGATCTCTCTCTTTTCCTCCTCCTCCGTTGTTGTTGTTGAGAGAGAGATCTCTCTCTTTTCCTCCTCCTCCGTTGTTGTTGTTGAGAGAGATCTCTCTCTTTTCCTCCTCCTCCGTTGTTGTTGTTGAGAGAGAGATCTCTCTCTTTTCCTCCTCCTCCGTTGTTGTTGTTGAGAGAGATCTCTCTCTTTTCCTCCTCCTCCGTTGTTGTTGTTGAGAGAGAGATCTCTCTCTTTTCCTCCTCCTCCGTTGTTGTTGTTGAGAGAGATCTCTCTCTTTTCCTCCTCCTCCGTTGTTGTTGTTGAGAGAGAGATCTCTCTCTTTTCCTCCTCCTCCGTTGTTGTTGTTGAGAGAGATCTCTCTCTTTTCCTCCTCCTCCGTTGTTGTTGTTGAGAGAGAGATCTCTCTCTTTTCCTCCTCCTCCGTTGTTGTTGTTGAGAGAGATCTCTCTCTTTTCCTCCTCCTCCGTTGTTGTTGTTGAGAGAGATCTCTCTCTTTTCCTCCTCCTCCGTTGTTGTTGTTGAGAGAGATCTCTCTCTTTTCCTCCTCCTCCGTTGTTGTTGTTGAGAGAGAGATCTCTCTCTTTTCCTCCTCCTCCGTTGTTGTTGTTGAGAGAGATCTCTCTCTTTTCCTCCTCCTCCGTTGTTGTTGTTGAGAGAGAGATCTCTCTCTTTTCCTCCTCCTCCGTTGTTGTTGTTGAGAGAGATCTCTCTCTTTTCCTCCTCCTCCGTTGTTGTTGTTGAGAGAGATCTCTCTCTTTTCCTCCTCCTCCGTTGTTGTTGTTGAGAGAGATCTCTCTCTTTTCCTCCTCCTCCGTTGTTGTTGTTGAGAGAGAGATCTCTCTCTTTTCCTCCTCCTCCGTTGTTGTTGTTGAGAGAGATCTCTCTCTTTTCCTCCTCCTCCGTTGTTGTTGTTGAGAGAGATCTCTCTCTTTTCCTCCTCCTCCGTTGTTGTTGTTGAGAGAGATCTCTCTCTTTTCCTCCTCCTCCGTTGTTGTTGTTGAGAGAGATCTCTCTCTTTTCCTCCTCCTCCGTTGTTGTTGTTGAGAGAGATCTCTCTCTTTTCCTCCTCCTCCGTTGTTGTTGTTGAGAGAGAGCTCTCTCTCTTTTCCTCCTCCTCCGTTGTTGTTGTTGAGAGAGATCTCTCTCTTTTCCTCCTCCTCCGTTGTTGTTGTTGAGAGAGATCTCTCTCTTTTCCTCCTCCTCCGTTGTTGTTGTTGAGAGAGATCTCTCTCTTTTCCTCCTCCTCCGTTGTTGTTGTTGAGAGAGATCTCTCTCTTTTCCTCCTCCTCCGTTGTTGTTGTTGAGAGAGATCTCTCTCTTTTCCTCCTCCTCCGTTGTTGTTGTTGAGAGAGATCTCTCTCTTTTCCTCCTCCTCCGTTGTTGTTGTTGAGAGAGATCTCTCTCTTTTCCTCCTCCTCCGTTGTTGTTGTTGAGAGAGAGATCTCTCTCTTTTCCTCCTCCTCCGTTGTTGTTGTTGAGAGAGATCTCTCTCTTTTCCTCCTCCTCCGTTGTTGTTGTTGAGAGAGATCTCTCTCTTTTCCTCCTCCTCCGTTGTTGTTGTTGAGAGAGATCTCTCTCTCTTCCTCCTCCTCCGTTGTTGTTGTTGAGAGAGATCTCTCTCTTTTCCTCCTCCTCCGTTGTTGTTGTTGAGAGAGATCTCTCTCTTTTCCTCCTCCTCCGTTGTTGTTGTTGAGAGAGAGATCTCTCTCTTTTCCTCCTCCTCCGTTGTTGTTGTTGAGAGAGATCTCTCTCTTTTCCTCCTCCTCCGTTGTTGTTGTTGAGAGAGAGATCTCTCTCTTTCTCCTCCTCCTCCGTTGTTGTTGTTGAGAGAGATCTCTCTCTTTTCCTCCTCCTCCGTTGTTGTTGTTGAGAGAGATCTCTCTCTTTTCCTCCTCCTCCGTTGTTGTTGTTGAGAGAGATCTCTCTCTTTTCCTCCTCCTCCGTTGTTGTTGTTGAGAGAGATCTCTCTCTTTTCCTCCTCCTCCGTTGTTGTTGTTGAGAGAGATCTCTCTCTTTTCCTCCTCCTCCGTTGTTGTTGTTGAGAGAGAGATCTCTCTCTTTTCCTCCTCCTCCGTTGTTGTTGTTGAGAGAGATCTCTCTCTTTTCCTCCTCCTCCGTTGTTGTTGTTGAGAGAGAGATCTCTCTCTTTTCCTCCTCCTCCGTTGTTGTTGTTGAGAGAGATCTCTCTCTTTTCCTCCTCCTCCGTTGTTGTTGTTGAGAGAGATCTCTCTCTTTTCCTCCTCCTCCGTTGTTGTTGTTGAGAGAGATCTCTCTCTTTTCCTCCTCCTCCGTTGTTGTTGTTGAGAGAGAGAGATCTCTCTCTTTTCCTCCTCCTCCGTTGTTGTTGTTGAGAGAGA
>NW_026868689.1:0-24645 GCF_020745735.1 Hemiscyllium ocellatum | reverse complement strand
AATACCTCAGAAAGCGCTCCCACAATACATCAGACAGTGCATCCTAAGTACCTCAGACAGTGCATCCTCTGTACCTCAGAAAATGTTCACGCAATACCTCAGATACTGCTCCCTCAGTACCTCAGATACTGCTCCCTCAGTACCTCAGATACTGCTCCCTCAGTACCTCAGATACTGCTCCCTCAGTACCTCAGATACTGCTCCCTCAGTACATCAGATACTGCTCCCTCAGTACATCAGATACTGCTCCCTCAGTACATCAGATACTGCTCCCTCAGTACATCAGATACTGCTCCCTCAGTACATCAGATAGTGCTCCCTCAGTACATCAGATAGTGCTCCCTCAGTACCTCAAGAATGCTGCCTCAGTTCCTCAGAAATTGCTCCCTCAATACCTCAGACAGTGCTCCCTCAATAACCTCAGAAAGCGCTCTCTCAGTACCTCAGAAAGTGCTTCCTTAATACATCAGACAGTGCTCCCTCAGTACCTCAGATAGTTCTCCCTCAATACCTCAAATAGTTCTCCCTCAGTATCTCCCAAAGTCCTCCCTTAGTACCTCAGATAGTTCTCGCTCAGTACCTCAGATGGTTCCCCCTCATTACCTCAAAGAGTGCTCCTCAATTCCTCAGATAGCTCTCCCTCAGTACCTCAGACAGTGTTCCCTCAGCACCTCATAAAGTGCTCCCCCAGTACCTCAGAATGTGCTCCCTCAGTAGATCAGAAAGAGCTCCCACAATACATCGGAAAGTGCTCCCTCAATACCTCAGATAGTTCTCCCTCAATACCTCAGAAAGTGCTCACGCAATATCTCAGATAGTTCTCCCTCAATACCTCAGATAGTGCTTCCTCAGTACCTCAGCAAGTGATCCCTCAATACATTAGAAATTGCTCCCTCAATATTTCATAACGTTCTTCCACTATGCCTCAGATAATGCTACCTCAGTAACTCAGATACTGCTCCCTCAGTACATCAGAAAGAGCTCCCACAATACATCAGAAAGTGCTCCCTCAGTACCTCAGATAGTTCTCCCTCAATACCTCAGAAAATGCTGCCTCAATACCTCAAGAATGCTCCCTTAGTTCCTCAGAAAGTGCTACCTCAATTCCTCAGTACATCTGAAATTGCTCCCTCAGTACATCAGAAAGTGACCCCTCAGTACCTCAAAAAGTGCTCTCTCATTATCTCAGACAGTACTCCCTCAATACCTCAGATGGCTCTCCCTCAGTACCTCAGGTAATTCTCCCTCAACACCTCAAATATTTCTCCCTCAGTACCTCAGATAGTTCTCCCTCAGTACCTCAGAAAATGATCCCTCAATACCTCAAAAAGTGCTCCCTCAATATTTCCGATAGTTCTCCCACTATACCTCAGATAATGCTCCCTCAATTCCTCAGATAATGCTCCCTCTGTATAGCAGAAAGAGCTCCCACAATACATCAGGAAATGCTCCCTCAATTCCTCAGATAGTACTCCCACAATACTTCAGAAAGTGCTCCCTCAGTACCTCATAAAGTGCTTCCTGAGCACCTCAGAGAGTGCTGCCTCAGTACATCAGAAAGTGCTCCCGCAATACCTCAGAAAATGCCAATCAATACCTCAGAAAATGCCAATCAATACCTCAGAAAGTGCTCCCTCAGTTCCTCAGATGGTTCTCCCTCAATACCTCAAATAGATTTCCCTCAATTCCACAGAAAGTGCTCCCTCCGTTCCACAGAAAGTGCTCCCTCCGTTCCACAGAAAGTGCTCCCTCCGTTCCACAGAAAGTGCTCCCTCAGTTCCACAGACAGTGTTCCCTCAGTACCTCAAACAGTGTTCCCTCAACACCACAGATAATGCTCCCTCAATTCCCCAGATAGTTCTCCCTCAGTACCTCAGGAAGTGCTCCCTCAATATCTCAGAAAGTGGTTCCTCAATTCCCCAGATAGTTCTCCCTCAGTACCTCAGGAAGTGCTCCCTCAATATCTCAGAAAGTGGTTCCTCAATTCCTCAGTACATCTGAAATTGATCCCTCAGTGCCTCAGTAAGTGCTCCCTCAGTACCTCAAAAAGTGCTCTCTTAATACCTCAGACAGTGCTACCTCAATACCTCATAAAGTGCTCCCTCAATATCTCAGAAAGTGCTCCCTCAGCACCTCAAAAAAGTGCTCCCTCAGTACCCCAGAAACTGCCTCCTCAATACCTCAGATGGCTCTCGCTGAGTACCTCAGATTGTTCTCCCTCAATGCCTCAAATACTTCTCCATCACTACCTCAGAAAGTGCTTCTTCAATTCCTCAGTACATCTGAAATTGCTCCCTCAGTACCTCAAAGTGCTCTCTCGGAACAACAGATAGTGCTCCCTCACTACCTCAGACAGAGCTCCCTCAATATCTAAGAAAATGCTCCCTCAACACCTCAGATGGTTCTCCCTCAGTACCTCAGATAGTTCTCCATCAATACCTCAAATAGTTCTCCCTCAGTACCTCAGAAAGTGCCCCCTCAATAGCTCAGACAGTGCTCCCTCAGTACCTCAGAAAGTGCTCTCTCATAACCTCAGACAGTGCTCCCCCAATAACCTCAGAAACTGCACCCACAATACCTCAGATAGTGTTTCCTCAATACCTCAGAAAGTGCTCCCTCAGTTACTCTGAAAGTGCCCCCTCAATACCTCAGAAAATGCCCCCTCAATACCTCAGACACTGCTCCCTCAGTACCACAAAAAGTGAACCCTCCTTCCTCAGAAAGTGCTCCCTCAGTACATCAGAAAGAGCTCTCACAGTACCTCAGAAAATGCTCCCTGAATACCAGAGAAAGTGCTCCCTCAGTACCTCAAAATGTGCTCCCACAATACCTTAGATAGTGATCCCTCAGTACCTCAGAAAATGCTCCCTCAATACCTCAGATGGTTCTCCCTCAGTACCTCAGACAGTGCTCCCTCAGTACCTCAGACAGTGCTCCCTCAGTTCCTCAGAAAGTTCTCCCTCAGTTCCTCAGAAAGTGCTCCCTCAACACCACAGATAATGCTCCCTCAACACCACAGATAATGCTCCCTCAACACCACAGATAATGCTCCCTCAGTACCTCAGGAAGTGCTCCCTCAATATCTCAGAAAGTGGTCCCTCAATTCCTCAGTACATCTGAAATTGCTCCCTCAGTACCTCAGAAAGTGCCCCCTCAGTATCTCAAAAAGTGCTCTCTTAATACCACAGACAGTGCTACCTCAATACCTCATAAAGAGCTCTCGCAGTACCACCGATAGTGCTTCCTCACTACCTCAGAAAGATCTCCCTCAATATCTCAGAAAGTGCTCCCACGGTATCTCAGAAAGTGCTCCCTCAATACCTCATAAAGTGCTCCCTCAGTACCTCAAAGTGCTCCCTCAGCACCTCAAAGTGCTCCCTCACTATCTCAGATAGTTCTCCCTCAATACCTCAGATAGTTCTCCCTCAATACCTCAGATAGTTCTCCCTCAATACCTCAGATAGTGCTCCCTCAATACCTCAGATAGTGCTCCCTCAGCAACACAGATCATGCTCCCTCAATTCCTCAGATAGTGTTCCCTCAATACCTCAAAAATGCTGCCTCAGTTCCTCAGAAAGTGCTCCCTCAATACCTCAGACAGTGCTCCCCAATAACCTCAGAAAGCGCTCTCTCAGTGGCTCAGAAAGTGCTTCCTCACTACCTCAGAAAGTACTCCCACAATACCTCAGAAACTGCTCCCTCAGTACCTCAGAAAGTGCCCCATCAATACTTCAGACACTGCTCCCTCAGTACCTCAGACAGTGCTCCCTCACTACATCAGAAAGAGCTTCCACTGTACCTCAGATAATGCTCCCTGATTACCAGAGAAAGTGCTCCCTCAGTACCACAAAAAGTGCTCCCACAATACCTCAGATAGTGATCCCGCAGTACTTCAGAAAGTGCTCGCTCAATACCTCAGAAAGTGTCCCCTCAGTGCCTCAGACAGTGCTCTCTCAGTACCTCAGAAGTACTCCCTCAAATCCTCAGGAAGTGTTCCCTCAGTACCTCAGAAAATGCTCCCTCAAAAGCTCAGATGGTTGTCCCTCAGTACCTCAGAAAGTGCCCCCTCAATACCGCAGACAGTTCTCCCTCAGTACCTCAGAAAGTGCTCTCTCAATACCTCAGAAAGTGCTCCCTCAGTACCTCAGAAAGTGCCCCCTCAATACCGCAGACAGTTCTCCCTCAGTACCTCAGAAAGTGCTCTCTCAATACCTCAGAAAGTGCTCCCTCAGTACCCCAGAAAGTGCTCCCTCAGTACCCCAGAAAGTGCTCCCTCAGTACCCCAGAATGTGCTCCCTCAGTACCCCAGAATGTGCTCCCTCAGTACCCCAGAATGTGCTCCCTCAGTACCCAGAATGTGCTCCCTCAGTACCCCAGAAAGTGCTCCCTCAGTACCCCAGAAAGTGCCTCCGCAATACCTCAGATGGCTCTCCCTCAGTACCTCAGGTAGTTCTCCCTCATTACCTCAAATAGTTATCCCTCAGTACCTCAGAAAGTGCTCCCTCAATACCTGAGAAAGTGTCCCTCAATACCTCAGACAGTGCTCCCTCAGTACCCCAGAAACTGCCTCCTCAATATCTCAGCTAGTTCTCAGTCAATAGCTCAGATAGTTCTCCCTCAATTCCTCAGATAGTTCTCCCTCAGTACCTCAGATAGTTCTCCCTCAGTACCTCAAAGTGCCACCTCAATACCTCAGGCAGTGCTCCCTCAGCACCTCAGAAAGTGCTCCATTAGTACCCCAGAAACTGCCTCCTCAATACCTCAGATGGCTCTCCCTCAGTACCTCAGGTAGTTCTCCCTCAATAACTCAAATAGTTCTCCCTCAGTACCTCACAAAGTGCTCCCTCAACACCTCAGATTGTTCTCCCACAGTACCTCAGAAAGTGTTCCCTGAATACTTCAAAATGTGCCACCTCAATACCTCAGACAGTGCTCCCTCAGCACCTCAGAAAATGCTCCCTCAGTACCTCAGAAAATGCTCCCTCAATACCTCAGATAGTTCTCCCTCAATACCTCACATAGTTCTCCCTCAATACCTCACATAGTTCTCCCTCAGTAACTCAGATCATGCTCCCTCAGTTCCTCAGATAGTGCTCCCTCAATATCACAAAGTGCTCACTCAATATCTCAAAGTGCTCCCACAGTACCTCAGATAGTGCTCCCACAGTACCTCAGATAGTGCTCCACAGTACCTCAGATAGTGCTCCCTCAGTACCTCAGATAGTGCTCCCTCAGTACCTCAGATAGTTCTCCCTCAGTACCTCAGATCATGCTCCCTCAATTCCTCAGATAGTTCTCCCTCAATTCCTCAGATAGTTACATAGAACATAGAACATAGAAGGATACAGCGCAGTACAGGCCCTTCGGCCCTCGATGTTGCGCCGACCGAATCCTACCTAACCTATACTAGCCCAATAACTTCCAAATGCCTATCCAATGCCCGCTTAAATGACCATAAAGAAGGAGAGTTCACCACTGATACAGGCAGGGCATTCCATGAACTCACAACCCGCTGTGTGAAGAATCTACCCCTAACATCTGTCCTATACCTACCACCCCTTAATTTAAAGCTATGTCCCTAGTAACACCTGACTCCATTAGCGGTAAAAGGTTCTTAGTATCTACCCTATCTAAACCCCTAATCATCTTATACACTTCTATCAGATCTCCCCTAAACCTTCTCTTCTCCAATGAGAACAGCCCCAAGTGCCTCAGCCTTTCCTCATAAGATTTTCCTACCATTCCAGGCAACATCCTGGTAAACCTCCTCTGCACTCGTTCTAAAGCTTCCACATCCTTCCTATAGTATGGCGACCAAAACTGCACACAATACTCCAGATGAGGCCGCACCAGAGTCTTATACAACTGCAACATGACCTCAGGACTCCGGAACTCAATTCCTCTGCCAATAAAGCCCAGTACACCATATGCCTTCCTCACAGCACTATTTACCTGGGTGGCAACTTTCAGAGATCTGTGTACATGGACACCAAGATCCCTCTGCTCATCCACACTACCAAGTAGCCTACCATTAGCCCAGTAATCCATCATCTTGTTATTCCTACCAAAGTGAACGACTTCACACTTAGCTACATTGAATTCCATTTGCCACATTTCCGCCCAGCTCTGCAACTTATCTATATCCCGCTGTAACCTACCACTTCCTTCCTCACTATCCACAACTCCACCGACTTTTGTGTCATCCGCAAACTTGCTTACCAGCTTTCAAGTCCTTCCTCTAGATCATTTATAAAGATAACAAAAAGCAATGGTCCCAAAACAGATCCTTGTGGTACACCGCTAGTAACTGCGCTCCAAGATGAACATAATCCATCAACTACTACCCTCTGTCTCCTTCCAGCCAGCCAATTCCTAATCCAAACCTCTAATGTATCCTCAATGCCATACCTCCGAAGTTTTAGCATTAGCCTACCATGGGGAACCTTATCGAACGCCTTACTAAAATCCATATACACAACATCTACTGCTTTGCCCTCATCCACTTCCTTGGTCACCTTCTCAAAGAACTCAATAAGGTTTGTGAGGCACGACCTGCCCTTCACAAAACCATGCTGGCTATCCCTGATCACGTTATTCCTACCCAGATGTTCATAAATCTTATCCCTTACCATTCTCTCTAAGACTTTGCCCACCACTGAAGTCAGACTCACTGGCCTATAGTTGCTAGGGCTATCCCTACTCCCTTTCTTGAACAATGGGACCACATTCGCTATCCTCCAGTCCTCTGGTACTATTCCTGTTGACAACGATGACATAAAAATCCAGGCCAATGGCTCTGCTATCTCCTCCCTCGCTTCCCATAGGATCCTGGGGTAAATGCCATCAGGCCCAGGAGACTTATCTATATTCATCCTTTCCAATATTCCCAAAACCTCTTCCCTGCATATTTCCAGGGCATCCATTCTAATTATTTGTGATTCCATATTCACATCAGCAACAGTGTCCTGTTCCTGAGTGAATACTGATGAAAAGTACTGATTTAATGTCTCTCCAATCTCCTCCGCCTCCACACACAACTTCCCACTACTATCCTTGACTGGACCGATACCTACCCTAGTCATCCTTTTATTCTTGACATACCTATAGAAAGCCTTTGGGTTTTCCCTAATCCTACCAGCTAAAGACTTTTCATGTCCCCTTCTCGCTTTTCTTAACTCCCTCTTTAGCTCCTTCCTGGCTACCTTATAACTCTCAAAGGCTACCTTATAACTCTCAAATAGTTCTCCCTCAATTCCTCAAAAATGCTGCCTCAGTTCCTCAGACAGTGCTCCCCCAATAAACTCAGAAAGCGCTCTCTCAGTTCCTCAGAAAGTGCCCCCTCAATACCTCGGACACTGCTCCCTCAATGCCTCAAAAAGTGCTCCCTCTGTACCTCAGAAAGTGTTCCCTCAGTACATCAGAAAGAGCTCTCACAGTACCTCAGAAAATGCTCCCTGAATACCAGAGAAAGTGCTCCCTCTGTACCTCAAAACGTGCTCCCACAATACCTCAGACAGTGCTCCCTCAGTACCCCAGAAACTGCCTCCTCAATACCTCAGTTGGCTCTCCCTCAGTACCTCAGGTAGTTCTCCCTCAATACCTCAAATAGTTCTCCCTCAATACCTCAAATAGTTATCCCTCAGTACCTCATAAAGTGCTCCATCCGTACCTCATAAAGTGCTCCCTCTACATCAGAAAGTGCACCCTCAGTTCATCAGAAAGTGCTCCCTCAGTACCTCAGATAGTGCTCCCTCAATAGTTCTCCATCAATACCTCCGAAAGTGCTCCCTCAGTCCCTCAGATCGTTCTCCCCAATCCCTCCGATAGTGCTCCCTCAATCCCTCCGATAGTGCTCCCTCAATCCCTCCGATAGTGCTCCCTCAATCCCTCCGATAGTGCTCCCGCAATTCCTCCGATAGTGCTCCCTCAATCCCTCCGATAGTGCTCCCTCAATCCCTCCGATAGTGCTCCCTCAATCCCTCCGATAGTGCTCCCTCAATCCCTCAGATAGTGCTCCCTCAATCCCTCAGATAGTGCTCCCTCAATCCCTCAGATAGTGCTCTCTCAGTACGTCAGAAAATGCTCCCTCAGTACGCCAGAAAGTGCTCCCTGAATATCTCAGATAGTTCTCCCTCAGTACCTCAGAAAGTGCTCACTCAATAGCTCACAAAGTGCTTCCTCAATTGCTCAGTACAACTGAAATAGCCCCCTCAGTACCTCCGAAAGTGCCACCTCAGTATTTCAAAAAGTACTCCCTTCACACCTCTGACAGTGCTACTTCAATACCTCATAAAGTGCTCTCTCGGTACCACAGATAGTGCTCCCTCAATACCTCCGAAAATGCTCCCTCAATATTTCAGATAGTGCTCCCTCAGTACCACAGAAAATGCTCCCTCAATACCTCTGACAGTGCTCGCTCAATACCTCAGAAAATGCTACGTCAATTCCTTAGTACATCTGAAATTGCTCCCACAGTACTTCAGAAACTGCTCCCTCAGAGCCTCAAAAAGGGCTCTCTCAATACCTCAGATAGTGTCCCTCACTACTTCATAAAGTGCTATCTCAGTACCTCACATAGTGATCCCTCAATACCTCAGAAAGTGCTCCCTCAGCACCTCAGAAAGTGCTCCCGCAATCCCTAAGAAAGTGGTCACTCAGCACCTCAGAAAGTGCTCCCTCAGTACCCACAAAGTGCTCCCTCAGTACCCCAGAAATTGCTCCCTCAATATCTCAGATAGTGCTCCCTCAGTACCACAGAAAGTGCTCCCTTACTAACTCAGAAAGTGCTCCCTCAATACCTCAGACAGTTCTCCCTTAGTACCTCAGATAATGCTCCCTCAAAACCTCAGAAATTGCTCTCTCAACATCTAAGAAAGTGCTCCCTCAATACCTCAGAAAATGCTCCCTCAGTACGTCAGACAGTGCTCCCTCAATTCCTCAGATAGGGCTCCCTCAATTCCTCAGATAGGGCTCCCTCAATTCCTCAGATGGGGCTCCCACAGTACCTCAGAAAGGGCTCCCTCAATTCCTCAGAAAGGGCTCCCACAGTACCTCAGAAAGGGCTCGCTCAATACATCGGAAAGTGCTCCCACAGTACCTCAGATCGTTCTCCCTCAATACCTCAGATAGTTCTCCCTCAATACCTCAAAGTGCTCCCTGAATACCTCAGATATTTCTCCCAAAATACCTCAAATACTTCTCCCTCAGTACCTCAGAAAGTACTCCCTCAATACCTCAGTTCGCCCTCAGTACCTTAGAAAGTGCTCCCTCAGTACCTCAGAAAGTGCCCCCTCAATACCTCAAAAAATACCCCCCTAATATCTAAGAAAGCACCACTTTGTTGTGTTTAACCCCCAAAGCCCCTCAGACAGTAGCTCCACAAAACATTCACACCCTCAACACTTCAGGGCTCAGCCCAGCTCCCCCCTCAGACTGTGTTCAAACCCCTTCAGACGGTAAGGACCCACATCCACCCCTGTTCAAGGTTGGAGCCCATGTTCCCAGAACATGACTTGTCTCTCTGGATTAATTTTAGAATTCCTACAGTGTAGAAGCAAGCCATTCCGTCCATTGGCCCCACACTGACTGTCTGAACAGCATCCCACCCAGACTCACATCCTCTACTCGATCCCGGGAATGCTACATTTCCCATGGCATCTTTGGACTGTGGGAGGAAACTGGATCACCCGGAGGAAACGCGCACAGATAGAGAGAGAATGTGTAAACTCCATACAGACTGTCACCGGGAGTTAGAATCAAACCACTGAGGCACCGTGCTGTCCTCTCTCCCTGGATGTCATGCCATCTAACCTTTCACTAAGCAGTCCCCCATGTGAAACCTTCTCATCTGTCTCCTTGGTCATCCCTTCAAAAGCTCCATCAAGTTGGACACATCATTTCCACAAACAAAGCCAAGCTGACCATCCCTAATCAATTCTTGCTTTTCCAAATGTATGTAAGTTGTCTCTCAGAATGCCCTCCAACAGCTGACCCACCACTGCCATCAGGCTCACAGCTCCATAGTACAATGGCTGTACCTTGCAGCCTTACTTCAATAATGGCCCATCATTAACCACCCTCCAGTCTTCAGGCCCCTCACCCGTTGTCACTGATCAGTCCATCTGACAAGGCCATCTCCATCCCTCTGTAACCTAAGGCTATCCTCCTCAGTATTTATCACCCAACCAATCTTCGCATCATTCATGAACCCAATGATTAACCATCCACCATTCAAACCTACATCTTTTCTATCAGCCACATCAGCAAGACCCCAACAGTGAGACATGAACGGACAGAGATTTCTCATTGGGCCATCACTGTCTGCTTCCTGTCACTCAGCATTCTGCGCCAAATTCCTTGGATCTTGAGTTTTTATGTTCACTATCAGTTTCCGGTATGGATCCTGATAAAAGCCTCACTGACCTCCAAGCAGGCGACAGGAAAGTATTGCCCTTATTTACACACCTGGTCACCTCCTTAAACAGTGCAATCCCATTGGTCAGACCTGACCTCCCCTTAACAGAACCATTCTGACTGTTCTTCCTGAACTCCAGTCTCTTTAAATGCTGATTAATTCTATCTCCCAAAATTGCTTCCAACAGACGTCCCACCCACGATATTAGCCTGACTGGCCTGGAGCTGCCTGGTATATCCCATGCTCCCTCTTGAATAACAGTACCACATGGTCAGTCTGCAGACAACTCTCCTGTGGCCAGAGAGGATTTGAAAATGTTTGCTCGTGTACCTGTCACTTCCTCCATCACCTCATTCGGTAAACTGAGATACATTTCCCCCGTCTTTGGAGATTTATTGGGTTGTAAGAAGGCCAGACCACTCAGAACCATCTCTCTCTATATATATGTTTACTCATTTAATTGTATCACAGAGCATCTCCACGATTTATTATCAACCCTGTCCCAGTGAGCACTGACAAAATGCATCCATTCACTACACCCTCTGGGTCCATGCACAAACTCTCACTGTCTTCCACAGCCTACTCTTTCTCTCATTATCAATTCACCCTTAATGTCACTGTAAGGAACTTTCAGGTTTTTATTTCCACTCTTAGCCCTCCTCTCTCCCAGGCAATTAGCCTGCGATACGGTTTGGAGGAGTGTGGGATGTCATTCTGGAAGTGGATGAACATTGGGAAGCTCAGAGATAAGGAACACACGACTGTGCTGAGTGTGGGGCAGTGGGATCCATTTGGGATGAGCAGACGGAAGCTGAGGAATAAACCTCAGCCCTGCAGCATGAAAATATCCCTTTGAGCTGGCAGGTCAGTCACGTGAAACGAACCCTCCAACCCTGGGAAAAGAGGATGTAACCTCTTCAAGTTCAAAAACCAAATGAAGACGGTCTGTTTGAACACAGTCTCTGGAATCTGGACACGGGAATCATTGCTGAGCAGGGTCTGTAGGACGCAGAAGCAGCAATGTACTGAACAATTCCAGATATTCCTCGTAGACCACAAGACATGAGAGCAGAAATTAGGCCATTCAGCCCATCTGACAGTGTGGCACTCACTCAGTACTGACTCTCTTACAATGGAGGAATCCCTCAGACTGATGCGCTGACAGTGCACCACTCCCTTAGTAATGACCCTCTGACAGTGCAGCACTCCCTCAGTACTGACCCTCTGACAGTGCAGCACTCTCTCAGTACTGACTCTCTGACAGTGCAGCACTCCCTTATTAATGACCCTCTGACAGTGCAGCACTCCCTCAGTACTGACCCTCTGACAGTGCAGCACTCCCTCAGTACTGACCCTCTGAGTGTAGCACTCCCTCTGGACTGACCCTCTGACAGTGCTGCACTCCCTCAGCAGTGACACTCTGACAATGCAGCACTCCCTCAGTACTGACACTCTGACAGTGCAGCACTCCCTCAGCAATGACCCTCTGACAGTGCAACGCTCGCTCAGTACTGACCCTCTGACAGTGCAGCACTCCCTCAGTACTGACCGTCTGACAGTGCAGCTCTCCCTCAGTACTGACCCTCTGACAGTGCAGTACTCCCTCAGAACTGACCGTCTGACAGTGCAGCATTCCCTCAGTACTGACCCTCTGACAATGCTGCACTCACTCTGTACTGATACTCTTAGAGTGCAGCAGTCCCTCAATACTGATGCTCTGACAGTGCAGCACTCCCTTATTAATGACCCTCTGACAGTGCAGCACTCCCTCAGTACTGACCCTCTGACAGTGCAGCACTCCTTCAGTACTGACCCACTGAGTGTAGCACTCCCTCTGGACTGACCCTTTGACAGACCATCACTCTCTCAGTACTGACCCTCTGGCAATGCAGCAATCACTCAGTACTGACTGTCGGACACATAGTGTGGCGCTCCATCAGTACTGACCCTCTCACAGCGCGGTGATCCCACAGTACTAAACCCCTCAAGTGTGCAGTGCTCCCTCAGTTCTAACCCTTTCACAGTGCAGCGCTCCCTCAGTAGTAACCCTCTCACAGTGCGACACTCTGACAGCATGGCCATCCATTAGCACTGACCAGCAGAGAGTGTGCACTTCATCATTGCTGACTATCTCCCTGCATAGCAATCCCCCCGTCCTGACTCTCTGACAATGCTGCACTCCCTCCACACAGACCCTCTGACAAAGCTGCACTCCCTCCACACTGACCCTCTGACAATGCTGCACTCCCTCCACACTGACCCTCTGACAATGCTACACTCCCCCCATACTGAACCCCTGATAATGCTGCACTCCCACACACTGACCCTCTGACAATGCTGCATTCCCTCCACACTGACCCTCTGACAATGCTGCACTCCCCCCACACTGACCCTCTGACAATGCTGCACTCGCTCCACACTGACCCTCTGACAATGCTGCACTCCCCCCACACTGACCGTCTGACAATGCTGCACTCCCCCCACACTGACCCTCTGACAGTGCAGCTCTCCCTCAGTACTGACCCTCAGACAGTGCAGCACTCCCTCAGTACTGAACCTCTGACAGTGCAGCACTCCCTCAGAACTGATCGTCTGACAGTGCAGCATTCCCTCAGTACTGACCCTCTGACAGTGCAGCACTCCCTCAGTACTGAACCTCTTACAGCGCAGCATTCCCTCAATACAGACCCTCTGACAGTGCATCACTCCCTCAGTACTGACCATCTGACAGTGCAGCACTCCCTCAGTACTGACCCTCAGACAGTGCAGCACTCCCTCAGTACTGAACCTCTGACAGTGCAGCACTCCCTCAGAACTGATCGTCTGACAGTGCAGCATTCCCTCAGTACTGACCCTCTGACAGTGCAGCACTCCCTCAGTACTGAACCTCTTACAGTGCAGCATTCCCTCAATACAGACCCTCTGACAGTGCATCACTCCCTCAGTACTGACTTATTGACAGTGCAGCTCCCCCTCAGTACTGACCCTCAGACAGTGCAGCTCTCCCTCAGTACTGACCCTCTGACAATGCTGCACACCCTCCACACTGATCCTCTGACAGTGCAGCTCTCCCTCAGTACTGACCCTCAGACAGTGCAGCACTCCCTCAGTACTGATCCTCTGACAGAGCAGCACTCTCTTTGTACTGACCCACTGACAGTGCAACGCTCCCTCAGTACTAACCCTCTGATAGTGTAGCACTCTCTCTGTAATGAACCTCTGACAATGCTGCACTCCCTCCACACTGACACTCTGACAATGCTGCACTCCCTCCACACTTATCCTCTGACAGTGCAGCTCTCCCTCAGTACTGACCATCTGACAGTGCAGCATTCCCTCAATACTGACCCTCTGACATTGCAGCACTCCCTCAGTACTGACCCTTTGACAGTGCAGCATTCCCTCAGTACTGACCCTCTGACAGTGCTGCACTCCCTCAGTACTGACCCTCTGACAGTGCAGCTCTCCCTCAGTACTGACCCTCAGACTGCGCGGCACTCCCTCAGTACTGACCCTCTGACAATGCTGCACTCCCTCCACACTGATCCTCTGATAGTGCAGCACTCCCTCAGTACTGACTCACTGACAGTGCAACACTCCATCTGTACTGACCCTCTGACAGTGCGGCCCTCCCTCAGAACTGATCCTCTGACAGCGCAGCACTCCCTCAGTACTGACACTCTGACAGTGCAGAACTCCCTCAGGACTGACCGTCTGACAGTGCAGCATTCCCTCAATACTGACCCTCTGACAGTGCAGCACTTCCTCAGCAGTGACCCTCTGACAGTGCAGCACTCTCTCAGCACTGACCCTCTGACAGTGCAGCACTCCCTCAGTACTGACCGTCTGACAGCGCGGCACTCCCTCAGTGCTGACCCTCTGACAGCGCAGCACTCCCTCAGTACTGACCCTCTGACAATGCTGCACTCCCTCCACACTGATCCTCTGACAGTGCAGCTCTCCCTCAGTACTGACCCTCAGACAGTGCAGCACTCCCTTAGTACTGAACCTCTGACAGTGCAGCACTCCCTCAGAACTGATCGTCTGACAGTGCAGCATTCCCTCAGTACTGACCCTCTGACAGTGCAGCACTCCCTCAGTACTGAACCTCTTACAGTGCAGCATTCCCTCAATACAGACCCTCTGACAGTGCATCACTCCCTCAGTACTGACCATCTGACAGTGCAGCACTCCCTCAGTACTGACTCTCTGACAGTGCAGCACTCCCTCAGTGCTGACCCTCTGACAGCGCAGCACTCCCTCAGTACTGATCCTCTTAGAGTGCAGCACTCCCTCAATACTGATGCTCTGACAGTGCAGCACTCCCTCAGTACTGACCCTCTGACAGTGCAGCTCTCCCTCAGTACTGACCCTCTTACAGTGCAGCATTCCCTCAATACAGACCCTCTGACTGTGCTGCACTCCCTCAGGACTGACCCTCTGACAGTGCAGCACTCCCTCAGGACTGACCCTCTGACAGTGCTGCACTCCCTCAGCAGTGACCCTCTGACAGTGCAGCACCCTCTCAGCACTGACCCTCTGACAGTGCAGCACTCCCTCAGTCCTGACGCTCTGACTGTGCTGCACTCCCTCCACATTGATCCTCTGACAGTGCAGCACTCCTTCAGTACTGATCCTCTTAGAGTGCAGCATTCCCTCAATACTGATGCTCTGACAGTGCAGCACTCTCTCAGTACTGACCATCTGGCAGTGCTGCACTCCCTCAGTACTGACCCTCAGAGAGTGCAGCACTCCCCCAGTACTGACACTCTGATAGTGTAGCACTCTCTCTGAAATGAACCCCTGACAAAGCTGCACTCTCTCCACACTGACATTCTGACAATGCTGCACTCCCTCCACACTGATCCACTGACAGTGCAGCTCTCCCTCAGTACTGACCCACTGACAGTGCAGGTCTCCCTCAGTACTGACCCTCTGATAGTGCACCACTCCCTCACTACTGACCTCTGATAGTGCAGCACTCCCTCAGTACTGATCCTCTAACACTGCAGCTCTCCCTTAGTACTGAACCTCTGACAGTGCAGCTCTCCCTCAGTACTGACCCTCTCAAAGTACAGCACTCCCTCAGTACTGACCCTCTCACAGTGCAGCACTCCATCAGTACTGACTCTCTGACTGTGCAGCACTCCCTCTGTAATGACCCTCTGAAACAACACCTTCAGAACTGACACACTGACCAAGTAGCGCTCCCTAAGTAATGACCATTTGACAGTCCATCACTCTCTCAGTACTGACCCTCTGGCAATGCAGCAATCACTCAGTACTGACTGTCGGACACATAGTGTGGCGCTCCATCAGTACTGACCCCTCACAGCGCGGTGATCCCTCAGTACTAAACCCCTCAGTGTGCGGTGCTCCCTCAGTTCTAACTCTTTCACAGTGCAGCGCTCCCTCAGTAGTAACCCTCTCACAGTGCAACACTCTGACAGCATGGACATCCATTAGCACTGAACTGCAGAGTATTGACTTCATCATTGCTGACTCTCTCACTGCATAGCAATCCCCGTCCTGACTCTCTGACAATGCTGCACTCCCTCCACACAGACCCTCTGACAATGCAGCACTCCCTCCACACTGACCCTCTGACAATGCTGCACTCCATCCACACTGACCCTCTGACAATGCTGCACTCCCTCCACACTGACCCTCTGACAATGCTGCACTCCCTCCACACTGACCCTCTGACAATGCTGCACTCCCTCCACAATGACCCTCTGACAATGCTGCCCTCCCTCCACACTGACCCCCTGACAATGCTGCACTCCCTCCACACTGACCCTCTGACAATGCTGCACTCCCTCCACACTGATCCTCTGATAGTGATGCACTCCCTCCACACTGATCCTCTGACAATGCTGCACTCCCTCCACACTGACCCTCTGACAATGCTGCACTCCCTCCACACTGATCCTCTGACAATGCTGCACTCCCTCCACACTGACCCTCTGACAATGCTGCACTCCCTCCACACTGACCCTCTGACAATGCTGCCCTCCCTCCACACTGACCCCCTGACAATGCTGCACTCCCTCCACACTGACCCTCTGACAATGCTGCACTCCCTCCACACTGATCCTCTGATAGTGATGCACTCCCCCACACTGACCCTCTGACAATGCTGCACACCCTCCACACTGATCCTCTGACAATGCTGCACACCCTCCACACTGATCCTCTGAAAATGCTGGACACCCTCCACACTGATCCTCTGACAATGCTGCCCTCCCTCCACACTGACCCTCTGACAATGCTGCACTCCCCCCACACTGACCCTCTGACAATGCTGCACTCCCTCCACACTGACCCTCTGACAATGCTGCCCTCCTCCACACTGACCCCCTGACAATGCTGCACTCCCTCCACACTGACCCTCTGACAATGCTGCACTCCCTCCACACAGACCCTCTGACAGTGCAGCACTCCCTCCACACTGACCCTCTGACAATGCTGCACTCCATCCACACTGACCCTCTGACAATGCTGCACTCCCTCCACACTGACCCTCTGACAATGCTGCACTCCCTCCACACTGACCCTCTGACAATGCTGCACTCCCTCCACAATGACCCTCTGACAATGCTGCCCTCCCTCCACACTGACCCTCTGACAATGCTGCCCTCCCTCCACACTGACCCCCTGACAATGCTGCACTCCATCCACACTGACCCTCTGACAATGCTGCACTCCCTCCACAATGACCCCCTGACAATGCTGCACTCCCTCCACAATGACCCTCTGACAATGCTGCCCTCCCTCCACACTGACCCCTGACAATGCTGCACTCCCTCCACACTGACCCTCTGACAATGCTGCAGTCCCCCCACACTGACCCTCTGACAATGCTGCACTCCCTCCACACTGACCCTCTGACAATGCTGCACACCCTCCACACTGATCCTCTGACAATGCTGCACTCCCTCCACACTGATCCTCTGACAATGCTGCACTCCCTCCACACTGACCCTCTGACAATGCTACACTCCCCCCATACTGACCCCTGACAATGCTGCACTCCCACACACTGACCCTCTGACAATGCTGCACTCCCTCCACAATGACCCTCTGACAATGCTGCACACCCTCCACACTGATCCTCTGACAATGCTGCACTCCCTCCACACTGATCCTCTGACAATGCTGCACTCCTTCCACACTGACCCTCTGACAATGCTGCACTCCCTCCACACTGATCCTCTGACAATGCTGCACTCCCTCCACACTGACCCTCTGACAATGCTGCCCTCCCTCCACACTGACCCCCTGACAATGCTGCACTCCCCCCACACTGACCCTCTGACAATGCTGCACTCCCTCCACACTGACCCTCTGACAATGCTGCACTCCCTCCACACTGATCCTCTGACAATGCTGCACTCCCTCCACACTGACCCTCTGACAATGCTGCATTCCCTCCACACCGATCCTCTGACAATGCTGCACTCCCCCACACTGACCTCTGACAATGCTGCACACCCTCCACACTGACCTCTGACAATGCTGCACACCTCCACACTGATCCTCTGAAAATGCTGCACACCCTCCACACTGATCCTCTGAAAATGCTGGACTCCCTCCACACTGACCCTCTGACAATGCTGCCCTCCTCCACACTGACCCTCTGATAATGTTGCACTCCCTCCACACTGACCCTCTGACAGTGCAGCAATCCCTCACTACTGGCCCACTGACAGTGCAGCACTTCCTCAGTATTGACCCTCTGACAGTGCAGCACTCCCTCAGTACTGACCCTCTGACACTGCAGCACTCCCTCAGTACTGACCCTCTGACAGTGCAGCACTCCTCAGTCCTGACCCTCTGACAGTGCTACTCTCTCTCTGTACTGACACTCTGAATTATCACTCACTCAGAACTGACACTCTCACTGTGTAGCGCTCCCTCAGTTCTGACCTTTTGATAGTTCAGTGCTGACCCTCTGACAGTGCAGCACTCCCTCAGTACTGACCCTCTGACAGTGCAACACTCCCTCAGTGCTGACCCTCTGACAGTGCAGCACTCCCTCAGTACTGACCCTCTGACAGTGCAGCACTCCCTCAGTGCTGACCCTCTGATGGTGCAATGCTCTCAGAGTACAGAGCCTCAGACAGTGCCGCATTCCCTCTGGACTGAACCTCTGACAGTGTGGTGCTCCCTCAGTACTGACCCTTTGACAGTGTAGTAATCTTCAGAAATGGCCTTCTAGTAATGAAGCAGTCCCTAACTACTGACTGTCCGACAGTGCGGTGATCCCTCAGTACTGACCCTCTGACAATGCTGCACTCCCTCAGTACTGACCCTCTGACAGTGCAGCACTCCCTCAGTACTGACCCTCAGACTGCGCGGCACTCCCTCAGTACTGACCCTCTGACAGCGCAGCACTCCCTCAGTACTGACCCTCTGACAATGCTGCACTCCCTCCACACTGACCCTCTGACAATGCTGCACTCCCTCCACACTGACCCTCTGACAATGCTGCACTCCCTCCACACTGACTCCCTGACAATGCTGCACTCCCTCCACACTGACCCTCTGACAATGCTGCACTCCCTCCACACTGATCCTCTGACAATGCTGCCCTCCCTCCACACTGACCCTCTGACAATGCTGCACTCCCTCCACACTGACCCTCTGACAATGCTGCACTCCCTCCACACTGACCCTCTGACAATGCTGCACTCCCTCCACACTGACTCCCTGACAATGCTGCACTCCCTCCACACTGACCTCTGACAATGCTGCACTCCCTCCACACTGACCCCTGACAATGCTGCACTCCCTCCACACTGACCCTCTGACAATGCTGCACTCCCTCCACACTGATCCTCTGACAATGCTGCACTCCCCCCACACTGACCCTCTGACAATGCTGCACTCCCTCCACACTGACCCTCTGACAATGCTGCACTCCCTCCACACTGACCCTCTGACAATGCTGCACTCCCTCCACACTGATCCTCTGACAATGCTGCACACCTCCACACTGACCCTCTGACAATGCTGCACACCCTCCACACTGATCCTCTGACAATGCTGCACTCCCTCCACACTGATCCTCTGACAATGCTGCACTCCTTCCACACTGACCCTCTGACAATGCTGCACTCCCTCCACACTGATCCTCTGACAATGCTGCACTCCCTCCACACTGACCCTCTGACAATGCTGCCCTCCCTCCACACTGACCCCCTGACAATGCTGCACTCCCCCACACTGACCCTCTGACAATGCTGCACTCCCTCCACACTGACCCTCTGACAATGCTGCACACCCTCCACACTGATCCTCTGACAATGCTGCACTCCCTCCACACTGATCCTCTGACAATGCTGCACTCCCTCCACACTGACCCTCTGACAATGCTGCATTCCCTCCACACCGATCCTCTGACAATGCTGCACTCCCCCACACTGACCCTCTGACAATGCTGCACACCCTCCACACTGATCCTCTGACAATGCTGCACACCCTCCACACTGATCCTCTGAAAATGCTGGACACCCTCCACACTGATCCTCTGACAATGCTGCACTCCCTCCACACTGACCCTCTGACAATGTTGCCCTCCCTCCACACTGACCCTCTGATAATGTTGCACTCCCTCCACACTGACCCTCTGACAGTGCAGCAATCCCTCACTACTGGCCCATTGACAGTGCAGCACTTCCTCAGTATTGACCCTCTGACAGTGCAGCACTCCCTCAGTACTGACCCTCTGACACTGCAGCACTCCCTCAGTACTGACCCTCTGACAGTGCAGCACTCCCTCAGCCTGACCCTCTGACAGTGCTACTCTCTCTCTGTACTGACACTCTGAATTATCACTCACTCAGAACTGACACTCTCACTGTGTAGCGCTCCCTCAGTTCTGACCTTTTGATAGTTCAGTGCTGACCCTCTGACAGTGCAGCACTCCCTCAGTACTGACCCTCTGACAGTGCAACACTCCCTCAGTGCTGACCCTCTGACAGTGCAGCACTCCCTCAGTACTGACCCTCTGACAGTGCAGCACTCCCTCAGTGCTGACCCTCTGATGGTGCAATGCTCTCAGAGTACAGAGCCTCAGACAGTGCCGCATTCCCTCTGGACTGAACCTCTGACAGTGTGGTGCTCCCTCAGTACTGACCCTTTGACAGTGTAGTAATCTTCAGAAATGGCCTTCTAGTAATGAAGCAGTCCCTAACTACTGACTGTCCGACAGTGCGGTGATCCCTCAGTACTGACCCTCTGACAGTGCAGCACTCCCTCAGTACTGACCCTCTGACAGTGCAGCACTCTCTCAGTACTGACCCTCTGACAATGCTGCACTCCCTCAGTACTGACCCTCTGACAGTGCAGCACTCCCTCAGTACTGACCCTCAGACTGCGCGGCACTCCCTCAGTACTGACCCTCTGACAGCGCAGCACTCCCTCAGTACTGACCCTCTGACAATGCTGCACTCCCTCAGTACTGACCCTCTGACAGTGCAGCACTCCCTCAGTACTGACCCTCAGACTGCGCGGCACTCCCTCAGTACTGACCCTCTGACAGCGCAGCACTCCCTCAGTACTGACCCTCTGACAATGCTGCACTCCCTCAGTACTGACTGTCCGACAGTGCGGTGATCCCTCAGTACTGACCCTCTGGCAATGCAGCACTCCCTCAGTACTGACCCTCTGACAGTGCAGCACTCCCTCAGTACTGACTTACTGACAGTGCAACACTCCCTCAGTACTGACCCTCTGACAGTGCAGCACTCCCTCAGCACTGATCCTCTTTTTTCTATTTCATGGAGTCTTGTGGAAATGTGGAGACATAGGGTTTGCAGATTCTGAGGAAGTATGAGCGAGACACAGAAACCAAGCCCTGTCTGAAACTCTCTGTAATAGACTATTCAGAGGCACAGAGTCACAGAGATGCACAGCTTGGAAACAGACCCTCCTATACAACGCGACCATACCAACCAGATATTCTCATCTCATTTCATTCCATTTGCTAGCACTTGTCTGATATCCCTCTAAACCCTTCCTATTCACATACTCATCCTGATGGCTTTTAAATGTCACAGTTGTACCAGCCCCCATCACTTCCTCTGGCAGCTACCTGCATGCCCTTGAATAAGTGCTCAAACATTCATACTGTCGATACAAACTCCAATAAACACCAACCTACAAAAGGGTATCACTGTCATTTTCAACCCACCCTTTGCTTCTTCGTTTTGCTGATTTCAGCACAGGTACAGAAACAGTCTTAGTGACCATCCACCGTCACCCTGTAATAAACTTATTTTCAAATGGGGCTTGCATGTGATTCCCACCCCTCTAATAGTTACCTGGAAGGTGGGGGTGAGCTGTACTCTCCTTACTGCAGTCCCTGGGTGTCCCACAGTGATGTCAGGGAGGGAGCTCCAGGATTTTGACCTGAACCATGTAAAGAGCTCTCTTCCTGGAGTGTCCTTTTTAAAGTTGGGAAGTTAGTATAGACCAGGAGGACCCGAGAGCTGCTGTCCTGTCAGAGAGAGAGGCCTGGTGGGTCACACACCTCAGGTGAGGGGCGAGGTTGAGAAGCTGGGGCCTTCATGGTAATTTCAGACATGATAGAGATTGAGCCAACAGTGTTGGCATCACGAGCCAGTTAGCTGAGGTAACTGACTCCCCTTTGTAGCAGAGGGGATTCAATCCCTTGAACAGAGCAAGCTTGAGAATTCAACACTAAAACCAATCTGTATGGACCCGCTGCAGACCTGAAACATCAATACAGAGATTGCTGAAGAAGCTCAGCATGTCCGGCAGCATCTCTGATGGAGAGGGAGAAAGAGACAGACAGAGTTCACCTTTCAATCCAATGATTTCTGCGGGAAAGCTCCTTCAGAACAGACCGTTTTGAGGAAGGGTCCCTTGAAATGTGAATTGTCCCTCTCTCTCCTCACCGTTGTTACTGAATATCCCCAGCCATCTGTTTGCTTGAGAATTTGATCTGAGCTGATCCAAGCGTCACTGAGTCATTCAGTCTGTGCTCAATGCCCTGAGGCTGCTTCTGCTGAAAGTTGACAAACAGGTTTACGAGGTGTTTTGGGGATAAACATACTGGGGGATGGTTTCTAAGGTATTGAGGGGGCATTATCTGTCAGTACAGGGTACAGATGGTCGAAAGGTACAGATACACTTCATAGATCATAGGACAGTACAGCACAGAACAGGCCCTTCAGCCCACGATGTTGTGCCGACCAATGATCCTTATGGAACGTAAACCTAATGTACAAACCCTCAAATGTCTGTGACCATATGCATGTCCAGCAGTCTCTTAAATATCCCCAATGGCCTCGCTTCCACAACTGCTGCTGGCAACGCATTCCATGCTCTCACAGCTCTCTGTGTAAAGAACCCACCTCTGACATCCCCTCTATACTTTCCTCCAACCAGCTTAAAACTACGACCCCTCGTGTTAACAATTTCTGCCCCGGGAAAAAGTCTCTGTGTGGGTGGTAGTGAGGGGCAGGCTGGGGGCGGTGAGTGGACAGCAGTGAGGGTCAGGCTGGGTGCGGTGTGTGGGTGGTAGTGAGGGTCAGGTTGGGTGCGGTGTGTGGGTGGTAGTGAGGGTCAGGCTCGGGACGGTGTGTGGGTGGTAGTGAGGGGCAGGCTGGGGACAGTGTGTGGGTGGCAGTGAGGGTCAGGATGGGGGCGGTGTGTGGGTGGCAGTGAGGGTCAGGCTGGGTGCGGTCTGTGGGTGGCAATGAGGGTCAGGCTGGGTGCGGTGTGTGGGAGGCAGTGAGGGTCAGGCTGGGTGCGGTGTGTGGGTGGTAGTGAGGGTCAGGCTGGGTGCGGTGTGTGGGTGGTAGTGAGGGTCAGGCTGGGTGCGGTGTGTGGGTGGTAGTGAGGGTCAGGCTGGGAAATAGTCTCTGGCTATCAACTCTATCTATGCCTCTCATTATCTTGTACACCTCAATTAGGTCCCCTCTCCTCCTCTTTTTCTCCTCTGAAAAAAACTCCGAGCTCAGTCAACCTCTCTTCGTAAGATAAGCCCTCCAGTCCAGGCAGCATCCTGGTAAACCTCCTCTGAACCCTCTCCATAGCATCCACACCTTTCCTATAATAGGGTGACCAGAACTGGACGCAGTATTCCAAGTGCGGTCTAACCAAAGTTTTATAGAGCTGCAACAAGATCTCACGGTTCTTAAACTCAATCCCCTGTTAATGGAAGCCAAAACACCATATGCTTTCTTAACAAACCTGTCCCCTTGGGTAGCCATTTTAAGGGATCTATGTACCTGCACACCAACATCCCTCTGTTCCTCCACACTGCCAAGAATCCTATCCTTAATCCTGTACTCAGCTTTCAAATTCGACCTTCCAACATGCATCACCTCGCATTTATCCAGGTTGAACTCCATCTGCCACCTCTCAGCCCATCTCTGCATCCTGTCAATGTCCTGCTGCAGCCTACAACATCCCTCTCTATACTGTCAACGATACCTCCAACCTCTAGGTCATCTGCAAACTTGCTGACCCATCCTTCAATCTCCTCATCCAAGTCATTAACAAAAATTACAAACAGTAGAGGCCCAAGGACAGAGCCCTGTGGAACATCACTCACCACTGACTTCCAGGCAGAATACTTTCCTTCCATTAACACTCGCTGTCTTCTGTTGGCCAGCCAATTCTGTATCCAGACAGAATTTCCCTGTATCCCATTCCTCCTGATCTTCTGAACAAGCCTACCATGGGGAACCTTATCAAATGCCTTACTGAAGTCAAGATACACAACATCCACCGCTCGACCCTCATCAACCTGCCTAGTAACATCGTCAAAAAACTCAATAAGATTTGTGAGGCATGACCTGTCCCTCACAGAGCCGTGCTGACTGCATTTAAACAAACCATGCTCTTCCAGATGGTCATACATCCGGTCCCTCAGAATCCTTTCTAACACCTTGCAGACGATAGACGTGAGACTGACTGGTCTGTAATTGCCCAGATTTTCCCTAATTCCTTTCTTGAAGAGAGGAATTACATTTGCCTCCCTCCAGTCCTCTGGTGAGGGTCAGGCCGGAGGCGGTGTGTAGACGGCGGTGAAGATCAGGCTGGGGGCGGTTTTAGATGGAGGTGAGGATCAGGCTGGGGGCAGTGTTTGGACGTTAGTGTGGGTCAGGCTGGGGGCAGTGGGTGGATGGTGGTGATGAACAGGCTGGTGCCGGGTTGTGGGCAGCGGTGAGGGTCAGGCTGGGGGCAGTGGGTGG
>NW_026868688.1:0-24727 GCF_020745735.1 Hemiscyllium ocellatum | reverse complement strand
TAATTGAGTGCCCTGTGTCTCTCTGTCCGTTGCCTGGTTCATGTCTCTGGGTGTCCCCACTGTCCAGGGTCCCCTCACATTGAGACTTGGTCCTTCAGGCCTGCACATTCAGCGCTGCGTCATAGTCTCACAGCCTGCTCTCTCTCTCTCTCTCTCGCTCCTTCTCCCTTCTCCCGTCTCTTTCCTTTCCCCTCTCTCTCTCTTTCAGTTCTCTCTCTCGCTCTCTCCATTTCCCTTCTCTCTCTCCGTCTCTGCATTTCTCTGTTTTTGCTCTCACACTCTGTCTCTCGTTCCCGTCGGATTGTATCTCTCTCTCCCACCCCCACCCCTCTGGTCTCCACTTCTCTCTCTCTCTCTCTCTCTCTCTCTCTCTCCCCCTGCCCCATCCCTCCATCTCCCTCTCTCTCTATCTCACTCCCTCTCGTTTTCTGACACTTCCTCTCCCTCTCTCCCCCCCCCCCCCCTTGTTCCTCCCTGTCCCTACTCTCTCCCCCCTTTCTATCTCCCTCTCCCTCTCTTCCTGCCTCTCCTACTCCCTCTGGCTTCACTCCTCCTTCCTCCTCGCACTCCCCCTCCCTCCCTATCACCCCTCCGCATCTCTCCCTCCCTCCCCCCACCTGCCTCCTTCTCCCTAAACCCTATCTCTCCCTCTCCCCCTCACTATCTCTGACCCACTCTCATCCCACCTCCTCCTTCCTCCCTCCCTGTGTGAGTGTGAGTGTGTGTGTGTGTGTGTGAGTGTGAGTGAGTGAGTGTGTGTGTCTGTGAGTGTGTGAGTGAGTGTGTGTGTGTGTGTGAGTGTGTGAGTGAGTGTGTGAGTGTGTGTGTGTGTGTGAGTGTGAGTGAGTGAGTGTGTGTGTCTGTGAGTGTGTGAGTGAGTGTGTGTGTGTGTCTGAGTGTGTGTGTGTGTGTGAGAGTGAGTGAGTGAGTGAGTGTGTGTGAGTCTGTGAGTGTGCGTGTGTGTGTATGAGTGAGTGTGTGTGTGTGTGAGTGAGTGAGTGTGTGTGTCTGTGAGTGTGTGAGTGAGTGTGTGTGTGTGTGTGAGTGTGTGAGTGAGTGTGTGAGTGTGTGTGTGTGTGAGTGTGAGTGAGTGAGTGTGTGTGTCTGTGAGTGTGTGAGTGAGTGTGTGTGTGTGTCTGAGTGTGTGAGTGTGTGAGTGAGTGTGTGAGTGTGTGTGTGTGTGTGAGAGTGAGTGAGTGAGTGAGTGTGTGTGAGTCTGTGAGTGTGCGTGTGTGTGTATGAGTGAGTGTGTGAGTGTGTGAGTGAGTGAGTGAGTGAGTGTGTGTGTGTCTGAGTGTGTGAGTGAGTGTGTGAGTGTGTGTGTGTGTGAGAGTGTGAGTGAGTGAGTGTGTGTGAGTCTGTGAGTGTGCGTGTGTGAGTCTGTGAGTGTGTGAGTGTGTGTGAGTGAGTGAGTGAGTGAGTGTGTGTGTCTGTGAGTGTGCGTGTGTGTGTATGAGTGAGTGTGTGTGTGTATGAGTGAGTGAGTGAGTGAGTGAGTGAGTGAGTGAGTGAGTGAGTGAGTGAGTGAGGGAGAGAGTGACCCTCAGCACTGACCCTCCCACAGCGCCCACTCCCTCAGCACTGACCCTCCCACAGCGCCCACTCCCTCAGCACTGACCCTCCCACAGCGCCCGCTCCCTCAGCACTGACCCTCCCACAGCGCCCGCTCCCTCAGCACTGACCCTCCCACAGCACCCACTCCCTCAGCACTGACCCTCCCACAGCGCCCACTCCCTCAGCACTGACCCTCCCACAGCGCCCGCTCCCTCAGCACTGACCCTCCCACAGCGCCCGCTCCCTCAGCACTGACCCTCCCACAGCACCCGCTCCCTCAGCACTGACCCTCTCACAGCACCCGCTCCCTCAGCACTGACCCTCCCACAGAGCCCACTCCCTCAGCACTGACCCTCCCACAGCGCCCACTCCCTCAGCACTGACCCTCCCACAGCACCCGCTCCCTCAGCACTGACCCTCCCACAGCACCCACTCCCTCAGCACTGACCCTCCCTCAGCACCCACTCCCTCAGCGCTGACCCTCCCACAGTTCTGTCCTCTCCCTGGTAGAGTTAAGGATTGCTGTGTCTCTCTCTTTCTATTTTAACGCTCCCCCTTCTCTCTCTCTCTCCCTCCCACAGCCTGTGGCCCTCTCCAGGATTCCAGACGAGGCCTTGCCGCAGCACGTTATCTCCAGATTCCGACGGGAGATCCTGCCCTACGAGGGAGAGATGTTCGCCGGCAACCCTGGGGACCCAGGGCTAGGGCTAGGCCCAGGCCTGTACCCCCAGCCCCTGGGAATCCCCTCCGGCCTAGCCCAGCTAACCCTGAGCCCCGCTGAGCTCCGGCAACTGGAGAGGCACGCCCTGAGCCTGGGCCTGAGGCCTGCTCCCGGGACCCCTGGCCGCACCCTCCAGCACCCCCTGGAGGCCGGAGACCGCCGGGAGCAGGCTGAGGCCTACGCTGCAGGCTTGCTTCGGGCCTGGGGGCAGCTAGGCCGGAATGCGGCCTACGCCAGGCCTAGGCCGCGAGGGGGTTACTTTGACTACAATGGGCCTCACCTGGAGGAGCAGGAGGACGGAGAAGGGGAGGAGGAGGAGGAGGAGGAGGAGGGGGAGGACAGGGCCCGGGAGACGGAGGAGAGGCTGCTGGCCTACCTGGTAGGCCGCATCCTGGAGGACCTGGGGGCCCGGGGGGAGCTGCCCACCCTGAGGGGTCCCCCCGGGGAGCGCCCCACCTCCCCCAGACTCCGCCGCTCTCTGGAGGGCGGAGGGGGCGGCCGCGCCAGCCTACTGCGGGTCAAGAGGGTGGGGGCAGAGGAGGAGGAGGAGGAGGGGGAAGGGTGGGTTGGCGGCCGCTACCCCGGCACCAGCCTCCAGGGGGCAGGGCTGGGCGGGCGACGCCCCCTCCCGAGCGGACACATGGCCCGGCGTCTGGCCAGACTCCTGCTCTCCTGAGGGGACCCCCGCACGCCCAAGGGTGGGGGGGTGGGAAATGGGTCTGGGTTGGATGCTCTTTGGTGGGCCAAATGGCCTCTTTCCACCCCGAGGGGATTCTATGACTGCTGGGGTGGGGTGAGCCATCGGGGGAGGGGAAACTGCACCCACAAACCCCTCCTCCTCCACCACACACACCCTCCCCGCCCACCCACTGGTCTGCCATCATCCCCGGGTGCCATTCCCTCATTCGTCCCACCTTCCCTCCCTCCCTCCCTCCCGCAGTCGAATAGCCCGTATCCCCGCCTACTGCCGTCTCACACTCCGGTCAGAATAAAAACAAACAACTGCATTGCTCTAGCACCTCTTGCCTGGCCTCTTCACTGGTTGTCCTCTACCCCGGCGATTCATGGGGTCGGTGAGGGGGTGGGGTGGGGGTGGGGTCAGTGAGGGTGGGGGTTGGGTTTGTGTGTGGGGTCAGTGGGGGTGGGGTTGGGGTCAGTGAGGGTGGGGGTGGTGTCAGGGTGGGGTTGGGGTCAGTGAGGGTGGGTAGTAGTGTTGGGGGTGGGGTCAGTGGGGGTGGGGTTGGGGTCAGTGAGGGTGGGGGCTGGGGTTGAGGTTGGGGTCAGTGAGGGTGGGGTTGGGGTTGAGGTCAGTGAGGGTGGGGTTGGGGGTTAGGGTTGGGGTCAGTGAGGGCGGGGGTGGGGTTGGGGTCAATGGGGTTGGGGGGTGGGGGTGGGGTTGGGGTCAGTGAGAGTGGGGGTGGGGTTGGGGTCAATGGGGGTGGGGTTGGGATTGGGGTCAGTGAGGGTGGGGTTGGGATTGGGGTCAGAGGTGGGTGGGGGTGGGGTTGGGGTCAATGGGGGTGGGGTTGGGATTGGGGTCAGTGGGGGTGGAGGTGGGGTTGGGGTCAGAGGGGGGTGGGGTGGGGTTGGGGCCAATGGGGGTGGGGTTGGGATTGGGGTCAGTGGGGGTGGGGGTGGGATTGGGGTCAGTGAGGGTGGAGGTGGGGTTGGGGTCAGAGGGGGGTGGGGGTGGGGTTGGGGTCAGTGAGGGTGGGGTTCGGGTCAGTTGGGGGGTTGGTGTCAGTGAGGGTGGGGGTGGTGTCAGTGAGGGTGGGGTTGGGGTCAGTGGGGGTGGGGTTGGTGTCAGTGAGGGTGGGGTTGGGGTCAGTGAGGGTGGGGTTGGGGTCAGTGAGGGTGGGGTTGGGGTCAGTGAGGGTTGGGGTGGGGTCAGTGGGGGTGGGGTCAGTGAGGGTGGGTAGTAGTGTTGGGGGTGGGGCCAGTGGGGGTGGGATCAGTGAGGGTGGGGGCTGGGGTTGAGGTTGGGGTTAGTGAGGGTGGGGTTGGGGTCAGTGAGTGTGGGAATGGGGGTGGGGTTGGGGTAATTGAGGGTGAGGGTTGGGGTCAGTGAGGGTGGGGTGTGGGGTTGGGTTTGGGGTCAGTGAGGGTGGGGTGTGGGTTGGGGTTGGGGTCAGTGAGGGTGGGGGTTGGCAGTTGGGTTTGGGGTCAGTGAGGGTTGGGGTTGGGGTCAGTGGGGTTGGGTGTGGGGTCAGTGGGGTTGGGGTTGGGGTCAGTGGGGTTGGGTGTGGGGTCAGTGAGTGTGGGGGTTGGGCTTGGGGTCAGTGAGGGTGGGGGTGGGGTCAGTGGGGTTGGGGTTGGGGTCAGTGGGGTTGGGTTTGGGGTCAGTGAGGGTGGGGGTGGAGTTGGGGTCAGTGAGGGTGGGGTTGGGGTTGGGATCAGTGAGTGTGGGGATTGGGTTTGGGGTCAGTGAGGGTGGGGGTTGGGTTTGGGGTCAGTGAGGGTGGGGGTGGAGTTGGGGTCAGTGAGGGTGGGGGGTGGGGGCTTGACGAACCTCTCACCTCCCAGAGTGACGGTGCCACCGTCCCTGAAGCCCCCTGTGTCCGCCCGGTGACGGCGGAGGGCGTGGAATTCCCGGCCCCAGATCCGCGCCCCGCCCGAATCCCGGACGCCTCCCCTCGACGGGAGACAACGCTCCCCCCCCCCCCGTGCAGCGTTTCGAGGGGGGAGAGGGACGGAGGAGGGAATTCCCGGGATTCGCGCTGGGCTTCCCGTTGACGAGATCGAACGGGCTGAACGGCCAGGTACTCCCCCCCACCCCCCCCCCAGCTTCGACGTTGTTTGCGAGCGGCCCTTCGGTGCTCGCCTCTCCTAGCCCATCGCGGGTCCATCCCGGTCTCCATCCGGCGTTCCCTGTCCAGCCCCCGGACTCCTGGGTATCGGAGTGACTGGATTACTCCAATCATCAACACTCCCAGAGACAGGGGATTGGGGTCAGTGGGGGTGGGGTTGGGATTGGGGTCAGTGAGGGTGGAGGTGGGGTTGGGGTCAGAGGGGGGTGGGGGTGGGGTTGGGGTCAGTGAGGGTGGGGTTGGGGTCAGTGGGGGTGGGGTTGGTGTCAGTGAGGGTGGGGGTGGTGTCAGTGAGGGTGGGGTTGGGGTCAGTGAGGGTTGGGGTGGGGTCAGTGAGGGTGGGGTTGGGGTCAGTGAGGGTTGGGGTGGGGTCAGTGAGGGTTGGGGGTGGGGTCAGTGGGAGTGGGGTCAGTGACGGTGGGGGCTGGGGTTGAGGTTGGGGTCAGTGAGGGTGGGGGTGGGGTTGGGGTCAGTGAGTGTGGGAGTGGGGGTCAGTGGGGGTGGGGTTGGGGTCATTGAGGGTGAGGGTTGGGGTCAGTGAGGGTGGGGGCTGGGGTTGGGTTGGGGTCAGTGAGGGTGGGGGGTTGGGGTTGGGTTTGGGGTCAGTGAGGGTGGGGGTTGGGTTTGGGGTCAGTGAGGGTAGTGGGTGGGGGTTGGGTTTGGGGTCAGTGAAGGTGGGGTTGGGGGTGCGGTCAGTGAGGGTGGGGATGGGTTTGGAGTTGGGGTCAGTGAGGGTGGGGGTGGGGTTGAGGTTAATGGGGTTGGGGGATGGGGGTGGGATTGGGGTCAGTGGGGGTGGGGTTGGGGTCAGTGAGGGTGGGTAGTAGTGTTGGGGGTGGGGTCAGTGGGGGCGGGGGTGGGGTCAGTGAGGGTGGGGTTGGGATTGGGGTCAGTGAGGGTGGGGGTGGGGTTGGGGTCAGTGGGGGGTGGGGGTGGGGTTGGGGTTAGTGAGGGTGGGGTTCGGGTCAGTGAGGGTGGGGGTGGTGTCAGTGAGGGTGGGGTTGGGGTCAGTGAGGGTGGGGGTGGTGTCAGTGAGGGTGGGGTTGGGGTCAGTGAGGGTTGGGGTGGGGTCAGTGGGGGTGGGGTCAGTGAGGGTGGGTAGTAGTGTTGGGGGTGGGGCCAGTGGTGGTGGGATCAGTGAGGGTGGGGGCTGGGGTTGAGGTTGGGGTCAGTGAGGGTGGGGTTGGGGTCAGTGAGTGTGGGAGTGGGGGTGGGGGTGGGGTTGGGTCAGTGAGGGTGGGGGTTGGCAGTTGGGTTTGGGGTCAGTGAGGGTTGGGGTTGGGGTCAGTGGGGTTGGGTTTGGGGTCAGTGAGGGTGGGGGTGGAGTTGGGGTCAGTGAGGGTGGGGTTGGGGTTGGGGTCAGTGAGTGTGGGGATTGGGTTTGGGGTCAGTGAGGGTGGGGGTGGAGTTGGGGTCAGTGAGGGTGGGGTTGGGGTTGGGGTCAGTGAGTGTGGGGATTGGGGTTGGGGTCAGTGAGGGTGGGGGTTGGGGTCAGTGGGGTTGGGTTTGGGGTCAGTGAGGGTGGGGGTGGAGTTGGGGTCAGTGAGGGTGGGGTTGGGGTTGGGGTCAGTGAGTGTGGGGATTGGGTTTGGGGTCAGTGAGGGTGGGGGTGGAGTTGGGGTCAGTGAGGGTGGGGGTGGGGTTGGGGTCAGTGAGGGTGGGGTTGGGGTTGGGGTCAGTGAGTGTGGGGATTGGGGTTGGGGTCAGTGAGGGTGGGGGTTGGGGTCGGGGTCAGTGGGGTTGGGTTTGGGGTCAGTGAGGGTGGGGGTGGAGTTGGGGTCAGTGAGGGTGGGGTTGGAGTTGGGGTCAGTGAGTGTGGGGGTGGGGTTGGGGTCAGTGAGGGTGGGGGTGGAGTTGGGGTCAGTGAGGGTGGGGTTGGAGTTGGGGTCAGTGAGTGTGGGGGTGGGGTTGGGGTCAGTGAGGGTGGGGTTGGGGTTGGGGTCAGTGAGTGTGGGGATTGGGTTTGGGGTCAGTGAGGGTGGGGGTGGAGTTGGGGTCAGTGAGGGTGGGGGTGGGGGTGGGGTCAGTGAGGGTGGGGGTGGGGGTGGGGTCAGTGAGAGTTGGGGGGTGGGGGCTTGACGAACCTCTCACCTCCCAGAGTGACGGTGCTACCGTCCCTGAAGCCCCCTGTGTCCGCCCGGTGACGGCGGAGGGCGTGGAATTCCCGACCCCAGATCCGCGCCCCGCCCGAATCCCGGACGCCTCCCCTCGACGGGAGACAACGCTCCCCACCCCGTGCAGCGTTTCGAGGGGGGAGAGGGACGGAGGAGGGAATTCCCGGGATTCGCGCTGAGCTTCCCGTTGACGAGATCGAACGGGCTGAACGGCCAGGTACTCACCCCCACCCCCCCCCCAGCTTCGACGTTGTTTGCGAGCGGCCCTTCGGTGCTCGCCTCTCCTAGCCCATCGCGGGTCCATCCCGGTCTCCATCCGGCGTTCCCTGTCCAGCCCCCGGACTCCTGGGTATCGGAGTGACTGGATTACTCCAATCATCAACACTCCCAGGGACAGGGGGTTAGATACAGAGTAAAGCTCCCTCTACACTGTCCCCCCACTCCCAGGGACAGGGGGTTAGATACAGAGTAAAGCTCCCTCTACACTGTCCCCCCACTCCCAGGGACGGGGGTTAGATACAGAGTAAAGCTCCCTCTACACTGTCCCCCACTCCCAGGGACAGGGGGTTAGATACAGAGTAAAGCTCCCTCTACACTGTCCCCCCACTCCCAGGGACAGGGGGTTAGATACAGAGTAAAGCTCCCTCTACACTGTCCCCCACTCCCAGGGACAGGGGGTTAGATACAGGGTAAAGCTCCCTCTACACTGTGCCCCCACTCCCAGGGACAGGGGGTTAGATACAGAGTAAAGCTCCCTCTACACTGTCCCCCCACTCCCAGGGACAGGGGGTTAGATACAGAGTAAAGCTCCCTCTACACTGTCCCCCCACTCCCAGGGACAGGGGGTTAGATACAGAGTAAAGCTCCCTCTACACTGTCCCCCCACTCCCAGGGACGGGGGGGTTAGATACAGAGTAAAGCTCCCTCTACACTGTCCCCCACTCCCAGGGACAGGGGGTTAGATACAGAGTAAAGCTCCCTCTACACTGTCCCCTCCACTCCCAGGGACAGGGGGTTAGATACAGAGTAAAGCTCCCTCTACACTGTCCCCCCACTCCCAGGGACAGAGGGTTAGATACAGGGTAAAGCTCCCTCTACACTGTCCCCCGACTCCCAGGGACAGGGGGTTAGATACAGAGTAAAGCTCCCTCTACACTGTCCCCTCCACTCCCAGGGACAGGGGGTTAGATACAGAGTAAAGCTCCCTCTACACTGTCCCCCCACTCCCAGGGACAGGGGGTTAGATGCAGAGTAAAGCTCCCTCTACACTGTCCCCCCACTCCCAGGGACAGACAGAGAGAAATGACATAAACGGGATTATTTTACGACGGTTTTATTTCAGTGTGTGAGGGGATCATTTGCCGCCTGACGTTCCTGGTCTCTGCCTGTCGTTCCCCTCCCTCACCATCGGCCCGACACCAGGAGGGTCCCACTCTCAGGCGTTGTTCCTCACGTACAGTCTCACTCACCGAGACAGCGCAGCCCTCAGCAATCCCTGGCACAGAGAGAGACCGACTCCAGTCAGTGAGAACATCGCTCACAGTCCCACACACACACAGACACTGACAGTCCCACACAGACTGACACTGACAGTCCCACACACACAGACACTGACAGTCCCACACACAGACTGACACTGACAGTCCCACACACACAGACACTGACAGTCCCACACACAGACTGACACTGACAGTCCCACACACACACAGACACTGACAGTCCCACACACAGACACTGACAGTCCCACACACACCAACACTGACAGTCCCACACACAGACTGACACTGACAGTCCCACACACACACAGACACTGACAGTCCCACACACAGACACTGACAGTCCCACACACACCAACACTGACAGTCCCACACACTGACACTGACAGTCCCACACACACAGACACTGACAATCCCACACACACAGACACTGACAGTCCCACACAGACTGACACTGACAGTCCCACACACACCAACACTGACAGTCCCACACACTGACACTGACAGTCCCACACACAGACTGACACTGACAGTCCCACACACTGACACTGACAGTCCAACACACTGACACTGACAGTCCCACACACTGACACTGACAGTCCAACACACAGACTGACACTGACAGTCCCACACACAGACACTGACAGTCCCACACACTGACACTGACAGTCCCACACACACACAGACACTGACAGTCCCACACAGACTGACACTGACAGTCCCACACACACACCGACACTGACAGTCCCACACACACACCGACACTGACAGTCCCACACACACAGACACTAACAATCCCACACACACCAACACTGACAGTCCCACACACTGACACTGACAGTCCCACACACAGACTGACACTGACAGTCCCACACACTGACACTGACAGTCCAACACACTGACACTGACAGTCCCACACACTGACACTGACAGTCCAACACACTGACACTGACAGTCCAACACACAGACTGACACTGACAGTCCCACACACAGACACTGACAGTCCCACACACTGACACTGACAGTCCCACACACACACAGACACTGACAGTCCCACACAGACTGACACTGACAGTCCCACACACACACCGACACTGACAGTCTCACACACACACAGACACTGACAGTCCCACACACAGACACTGACAGTCCCACACACACCGACACTGACAGTCCCACACAGACTGACACTGACAGTCCCACACACACACCGACACTGACAGTCCCACACAGACTGACACTGACAGTCCCACACACACACCGACACTGACAGTCCCACACACACACAGACACTGACAGTCCCACACACAGACACTGACAGTCCCACACACACCAACACTGACAGTCCCACACACTGACACTGACAGTCCCACACACACAGACACTGACAATCCCACACACACAGACACTGACAGTCCCACACAGACTGACACTGACAGTCCCACACACACACCGACACTGACAGTCCCACACAGACTGACACTGACAGTCCCACACACACACCGACACTGACAGTCCCACACACACAGACACTGACAATCCCACACACACACAGACACTGACAGTCCCACACACTGACACTGACAGTCCCACACACAGACTGACACTGACAGTCCCACACACTGACACTGACAGTCCAACACACTGACACTGACAGTCCCACACACTGACACTGACAGTCCAACACACTGACACTGACAGTCCAACACACAGACACTGACAGTCCCACACACTGACACTGACAGTCCCACACACACACAGACACTGACAGTCCCACACACAGACTGACACTGACAGTCCCACACACACACCGACACTGACAGTCCCACACACACACCGACACTGACAGTCCCACACACACACACACACTGACAGTCCCACACACACACAGACACTGACAGTCCAACACACTGACACTGACAGTCCAACACACAGACACTGACAGTCCCACACACTGACACTGACAGTCCCACACACTGACACTGACAGTCCCACACACACACAGACACTGACAGTCCCACACACAGAGACACTGACAGTCCCACACACAGACACACTGACAGTCCCACACACACACCGACACTGACAGTCCCACACACACACACACACTGACAGTCCCACACACACACAGACACTGACAGTCCCACACACACACTGACACTGACAGTCCAACACACTGACACTGACAGTCCCACACACACACAGACACTGACAGTCCCACACACACAGACACAGACAGTCCCACACAGACTGACACTGACAGTCCCACACACACACACACACGACACTGACAGTCCCACACACACACCGACACTGACAGTCCCACACACACAGACACTGACAATCCCACACACACCAACACTGACAGTCCCACACACTGACACTGACAGTCCCCACACACAGACAGACACTGACAGTCCCACACACTGACACTGACAGTCCAACACACTGACACTGACAGTCCCACACACTGACACTGACAGTCCAACACACTGACACTGACAGTCCAACACACAGACTGACACTGACAGTCCCACACACAGACACTGACAGTCCCACACACTGACACTGACAGTCCCACACACACACAGACACTGACAGTCCCACACAGACTGACACTGACAGACCCACACACACACACACACAGACAGTCCCACACACACACAGACACTGACAGTCCCCACACACAGACACTGACAGTCCCACACACACCAACACTGACAGTCCCACACAGACTGACACTGACAGTCCCACACACACACCGACACTGACAGTCCCACACAGACTGACACTGACAGTCCCACACACACACCGACACTGACAGTCCCACACACACACAGACACTGACAGTCCCACACACACACAGACACTGACAGTCCCACACACACCAACACTGACAGTCCCACACACTGACACTGACAGTCCCACACACACAGACACTGACAATCCCACACACACAGACACTGACAGTCCCACACAGACTGACACTGACAGTCCCACACACACACCGACACTGACAGTCCCACACAGACTGACACTGACAGTCCCACACACACACCGACACTGACAGTCCCACACACACAGACACTGACAATCCCACACACACACAGACACTGACAGTCCCACACACTGACACTGACAGTCCCACACACAGACTGACACTGACAGTCCCACACACTGACACTGACAGTCCAACACACTGACACTGACAGTCCCACACACTGACACTGACAGTCCAACACACTGACACTGACAGTCCAACACACAGACACTGACAGTCCCACACACTGACACTGACAGTCCCACACACACACAGACACTGACAGTCCCACACACAGACTGACACTGACAGTCCCACACACACACCGACACTGACAGTCCCACACACACACCGACACTGACAGTCCCACACACACACACACACTGACAGTCCCACACACACACAGACACTGACAGTCCAACACACTGACACTGACAGTCCAACACACTGACACTGACAGTCCCACACACTGACACTGACAGTCCCACACACACACAGACACTGACAGTCCCACACACAGACTGACACTGACAGTCCCACACACACACACACTGACAGTCCCACACACACACCGACACTGACAGTCCCACACACACACACACACTGACAGTCCCACACACACACAGACACTGACAGTCCCACACACACACTGACACTGACAGTCCAACACACTGACACTGACAGTCCCACACACACACAGACACTGACAGTCCCACACACAGACACTGACAGTCCCACACACACACAGACACTGACAGTCCCACACACAGACACTGACAGTCCCACACACACACAGACACTGACAGTCCCACACACAGACACTGACAATCCCACACACACACAGACACTGACAGTCCCACACACAGACACTGACAGTCCCACACACACAGACACTGACAATCCCACACACACAGACACTGACAGTCCCACACAGACTGACACTGACAGTCCCACACACACACCGACACTGACAGTCCCACACACACACCGACACTGACAGTCCCACACACAGACACTGACAGTCCCACACACACCAACACTGACAGTCCCACACACTGACACTGACAGTCCCACACACACAGACACTGACAATCCCACACACACACAGACACTGACAGTCCCACACACTGACACTGACAGTCCCACACACAGACTGACACTGACAGTCCCACACACTGACACTGACAGTCCAACACACTGACACTGACAGTCCAACACACAGACTGACACTGACAGTCCCACACACACACAGACACTGACAGTCCCACACACAGACTGACACTGACAGTCCCACACACACACACACTGACAGTCCCACACACACACCGACACTGACAGTCCCACACACACACAGACACTGACAGTCCCCACACACACACTGACACTGACAGTCCCACACACACACAGACACTGACAGTCCAACACACTGACACTGACAGTCCCACACCACACACAGACACTGACAGTCCCACACACACACAGACACTGACAGTCCCACACACACCGACACTGACAGTCCCACACACACACAGACACTGACAGTCCCACACACAGACACTGACAGTCCCACACACAGACTGACACTGACAGTCCCACACACAGACACTGACAGTCCCACACACACACTGACAGTCTCACACACACACACACACTGACAGTCCCACACACACACAGACACTGACAGTCCCACACACACACTGACACTGACAGTCCAACACACTGACACTGACAGTCCCACACACACACAGACACTGACAGTCCCCACACACAGACACTGACAGTCCCACACACACACAGACACTGACAGTCCCACACACAGACACTGACAGTCCCACACACACACAGACACTGACAGTCCCACACACAGACACTGACAATCCCACACACACACAGACACTGACAGTCCCACACACACACACTGACAGTCCCACACACACAGACACTGACAATCCCACACACACAGACACTGACAGTCCCACACAGACTGACACTGACAGTCCCACACACACACCGACACTGACAGTCCCACACAGACTGACACTGACAGTCCCACACACACACCGACACTGACAGTCCCACACACACACAGACACTGACAGTCCCACACACAGACACTGACAGTCCCACACACACCAACACTGACAGTCCCACACACTGACACTGACAGTCCCACACACACAGACACTGACAATCCCACACACACACAGACACTGACAGTCCCACACACTGACACTGACAGTCCCACACACAGACTGACACTGACAGTCCCACACACTGACACTGACAGTCCAACACACTGACACTGACAGTCCAACACACAGACTGACACTGACAGTCCCACACACACACAGACACTGACAGTCCCACACACAGACTGACACTGACAGTCCCACACACACACACACTGACAGTCCCACACACACACCGACACTGACAGTCCCACACACACACACAGACACTGACAGTCCCACACACACACTGACACTGACAGTCCCACACACACACAGACACTGACAGTCCAACACACTGACACTGACAGTCCCACACACACACAGACACTGACAGTCCCACACACACAGACACTGACAGTCCCACACACACACACAGACACTGACAGTCCCACACACACCGACACTGACAGTCCCACACACACACAGACACTGACAGTCCCACACACAGACACTGACAGTCCCACACACAGACTGACACTGACAGTCCCACACACAGACACTGACAGTCCCACACACTGACACTGACAGTCCCACACACACCGACACTGACAGTCCCACACACACACACACACACACGGACAGTCCCACACACTGACACTGACAGTCCCACACACAGACACTGACAGTCCCACACACACACAGACACTGACAGTCCCACACACTGATACTGACAGTCCCACACACACTGACACTGACAGTCCCACACACAGACACTGACAGTCCCACACACACACAGACACTGACAATCCTACACACTGACACTGACAGTCCCACACACTGATACTGACAGTCCCACACACTGATACTGACAGTCCCACACACAGACACTGACAGTCCCACACACACACTGACACTGACAGTCCCACACACTGACACTAACAGTCCCACACACAGACACTGACAGTCCCACACACAGACACTGACAGTCCCACACACAGACGGACACTGACAGTCCCACACACAGACGGACACTGACAGTCCCACACATAGACTGACACTGACAGTCCCACACACTGACACTGACAGTCCCACACACTGACACGGACAGTCCCACACACCGACACTGACAGTCCCACACACACACTGACACTGACAGTCCCACACACTGACACTAACAGTCCCACACACAGACACTGACAGTCCCACACACAGACACTGACAGTCCCACACACCGACACTGACAGTCCCACACACAGACGGACACTGACAGTCCCACACATAGACTGACACTGACAGTCCCACACACTGACACTGACAGTCCCACACACTGACACGGACAGTCCCACACACCGACACTGACAGTACCACACACAGACTGACACTGACAGTCCCACACACTGACACTGACAGTCCCACACACTGACATGGACAGTCCCACACACCGACACTGACAGTACCACACACAGACTGACACTGACAGTCCCACACACAGACTGACACTGACAGTCCCACACACACACAGACACTGACAGTCCCACACACAGACACTGACAGTCCCACACACAGACTGACACTGACAGTCCCACACACAGACACTGACAGTCCCACACACACACTGACAGTCTCACACACCACACACACACTGACAGTCCCACACACACACAGACACTGACAGTCCCACACACACACAGACACTGACAGTCCCCACACACACACTGACACTGACAGTCCAACACACTGACACTGACAGTCCCACACACACACAGACACTGACAGTCCCACACACAGACACTGACAGTCCCACACACACACAGACACTGACAGTCCCACACACAGACACTGACAGTCCCACACACACACAGACACTGACAGTCCCACACACAGACACTGACAGTCCCACACACACACAGACACTGACAGTCCCACACACAGACACTGACAGTCCCACACACACAGACACTGACAATCCCACACACACAGACACTGACAGTCCCACACAGACTGACACTGACAGTCCCACACACACACCGACACTGACAGTCCCACACAGACTGACACTGACAGTCCCACACACACACCGACACTGACAGTCCCACACACACACAGACACTGACAGTCCCACACACAGACACTGACAGTCCCACACACACCAACACTGACAGTCCCACACACTGACACTGACAGTCCCACACACACAGACACTGACAATCCCACACACACACCGACACTGACAGTCCCACACACTGACACTGACAGTCCCACACACAGACTGACACTGACAGTCCCACACACTGACACTGACAGTCCAACACACTGACACTGACAGTCCAACACACAGACTGACACTGACAGTCCCACACACACACAGACACTGACAGTCCCACACACAGACTGACACTGACAGTCCCACACACACACACACTGACAGTCCCACACACACACCGACACTGACAGTCCCACACACACACACACAGACACTGACAGTCCCACACACACACTGACACTGACAGTCCCACACACACACAGACACTGACAGTCCAACACACTGACACTGACAGTCCCACACACACACAGACACTGACAGTCCCACACACACAGACACTGACAGTCCCACACACACACACAGACACTGACAGTCCCACACACACCGACACTGACAGTCCCACACACACACAGACACTGACAGTCCCACACACAGACACTGACAGTCCCACACACAGACTGACACTGACAGTCCCACACACAGACACTGACAGTCCCACACACTGACACTGACAGTCCCACACACACCGACACTGACAGTCCCACACACACACACACACACACGGACAGTCCCACACACTGACACTGACAGTCCCACACACAGACACTGACAGTCCCACACACACACAGACACTGACAGTCCCACACACTGATACTGACAGTCCCACACACACTGACACTGACAGTCCCACACACAGACACTGACAGTCCCACACACACACAGACACTGACAATCCTACACACTGACACTGACAGTCCCACACACTGATACTGACAGTCCCACACACTGACACTAACAGTCCCACACACAGACACTGACAGTCCCACACACAGACACTGACACTGACAGTCCCACACACTGACACTAACAGTCCCACACACAGACACTGACAGTCCCACACACAGACACTGACAGTCCCACACACAGACGGACACTGACAGTCCCACACACAGACGGACACTGACAGTCCCACACATAGACTGACACTGACAGTCCCACACACTGACACTGACAGTCCCACACACTGACACGGACAGTCCCACACACCGACACTGACAGTCCCACACACACACTGACACTGACAGTCCCACACACTGACACTAACAGTCCCACACACAGACACTGACAGTCCCACACACAGACACTGACAGTCCCACACACCGACACTGACAGTCCCACACACAGACGGACACTGACAGTCCCACACATAGACTGACACTGACAGTCCCACACACTGACACTGACAGTCCCACACACTGACACGGACAGTCCCACACACCGACACTGACAGTACCACACACAGACTGACACTGACAGTCCCACACACTGACACTGACAGTCCCACACACTGACATGGACAGTCCCACACACCGACACTGACAGTACCACACACAGACTGACACTGACAGTCCCACACACAGACTGACACTGACAGTCCCACACACTGACACTGACAGTCCCACACACAGACTGACACTGACAGTCCTACACACACAGACACTGACAGTCCCACACACACAGACACTGACAGTCCCACACACACACACGACACTGACAGTCCCACACAGACTGACACTGACAGTCCCACACACACACCGACACTGACAGTCCCACACACACACAGACACTGACAGTCCCACACACAGACACTGACAGTCCCACACACACCAACACTGACAGTCCCACACACTGACACTGACAGTCCCACACACACAGACACTGACAATCCCACACACACACAGACACTGACAGTCCCACACACTGACACTGACAGTCCCACACACAGACTGACACTGACAGTCCCACACACTGACACTGACAGTCCAACACACTGACACTGACAGTCCCACACACTGACACTGACAGTCCAACACACTGACACTGACAGTCCAACACACAGACTGACACTGACAGTCCCACACACAGACACTGACAGTCCCACACACTGACACTGACAGTCCCACACACACACAGACACTGACAGTCCCACACACACATCGACACTGACAGTTCCACACACACACACACACTGACAGTCCCACACACACACAGACACTGACAGTCCCACACACACACTGACACTGACAGTCCCACACACACACAGACACTGACAGTCCAACACACTGACACTGACAGTCCCACACACACACAGACACTGACAGTCCCACACACAGACTGACACTGACAGTCCCACACACACAGACTGACACTGACAGTCCCACACACACAGACACTGACAGTCCCACACACACACAGACACTGACAGTCCCACACACAGACACTGACAGTCCCACACACAGACTGACACTGACAGTCCCACACACAGACACTGACAGTCCCACACACTGACACTGACAGTCCCACACACACCGACACTGACAGTCCCACACACACACACACACACACGGACAGTCCCACACACTGACACTGACAGTCCCACACACCGACACTGACAGTCCCACACACACACAGACACTGACAGTCCCACACACTGACACTGACAGTCCCACACACACTGACACTGACAGTCCCACACACAGACACTGACAGTCCCACACACACACAGACACTGACAATCCTACACACTGACACTGACATTCCCACACACTGATACTGACAGTCCCACACACTGACACTAACAGTCCCACACACAGACACTGACAGTCCCACACACCGACACTGACACTGACAGTCCCACACACTGACACTGACAGTCCCACACACAGACACTGACAGTCCCACACACAGACACTGACAGTCCCACACACCGACACTGACAGTCCCACACACAGACGGACACTGACAGTCCCACACATAGACTGACACTGACAGTCCCACACACTGACACGGACAGTCCCACACACTGACACGGACAGTCCCACACACCGACACTGACAGTACCACACACAGACTGACACTGACAGTCCCACACACTGACACTGACAGTCCCACACACTGACATGGACAGTCCCACACACCGACACTGACAGTACCACACACAGACTGACACTGACAGTCCCACACACAGACTGACACTGACAGTCCCACACACTGACACTGACAGTCCCACACACAGACTGACACTGACAGTCCCACACACACACCGACACTGACAGTCCCACACACACACAGACACTGACAGTCCCACACACAGACTGACACTGACAGTCCCACACACACACCGACACTGACAGTCCCACACACACACAGACACTGACAGTCCCACACACAGACACTGACAGTCCCACACAGACTGACACTGACAGTCCCACACACACACAGACACTGACAGTCCCACACACTGACACTGACAGTCCCACACACAGACTGACACTGACACTGACAGTCCAACACACTGACACTGACAGTCCCACACACTGACACTGACAGTCCAACACACAGACTGACACTGACAGTCCCACACACAGACACTGACAGTCCCACACACTGACACTGACAGTCCCACACACACACAGACACTGACAGTCCCACACACAGACTGACACTGACAGTCCCACACACACACACACTGACAGTCCCACACACACACCGACACTGACAGTCCCACACACACACACACACACTGACAGTCCCACACACACACAGACACTGACAGTCCCACACACACACTGACACTGACAGTCCCACACACACACAGACACTGACAGTCCAACACACTGACACTGACAGTCCCACACACACACAGACACTGACAGTCCCACACACACACTGACACTGACAGTCCCACACACACACAGACACTGACAGTCCCACACACTGACACTGACAGTCCCACACACACACAGACACTGACAGTCCCACACACAGACTGACACTGACAGTCCCACACACAGACTGACACTGACAGTCCCACACACACACAGACACTGACAGTCCCACCCACAGACAGACAATGACAGTCCCACACACAGACTGACACTGACAGTCCCACACACAGACTGACACTGACAGTCCCACACACACAGACACTGACAGTCCCACACACACAGAGACACTGACAGTCCCACACACACACAGACACTGACAGTCCCACACACACCGACACTGACAGTCCCACACACACACAGACACTGACAGTCCCACACACAGACTGACACTGACAGTACCACACACTGACACTGACAGTCCCACACAGACTGACACTGACAGTCCTACACACAGACTGACATGGACAGTCCCACACACCGACACTGACAGTCCCACACACAGACAGACACTGACAGTCCCACACACAGACTGACACTGACAGTACCACACACTGACACTGACAGTCCCACACAGACTGACACTGACAGTCCCACACAGACTGACACGGACAGTCCCACACACCGACACTGACAGTACCACACACTGACACTGACAGTCCCACACAGACTGACACTGACAGTCCCACACACTGGCACTGACAGTCCCACACACTGACACGGACAGTCCCACACACCGACACTGACAGTCCCACACACAGACTGACACTGACAGTCCCACACACCAACACTGACAGTCCCACACACACAGACACAGACAGTCCCACACACACACCGACACTGACAGTCCCACACACAGACACTGACAGTCCCACACACACCGACACTGACAGTCCCACACACAGACACTGACAGTCCCACACACTGACACTGACAGTCCCACACAGACCGACACTGACAGTCCCACACAGACTGACACTGACAGTCCCACACGCTGACACTGACAGTCCCACACACTGACACGGACAGTCCCACACACCGACACTGACAGTACCACACACCGACACTGACAGTCCCACACAGACTGACACTGACAGTCCCACACAGACTGACACGGACAGTCCCACACACCGACACTGACAGTACCACACACTGACACTGACAGTCCCACACAGACTGACACTGACAGTCCCACACACTGACACGGACAGTCCCACACACAGACACTGACAGTCCCACACACAGACTGACACTGACAGTCCCACACACCAACACTGACAGTCCCACACACACAGACACTGACAGTCCCACACACACACCGACACTGACAGTCCCACACACCGACACTGACAGTCCCACACACAGACACTGACAGTCCCACACACAGACACTGACAGTCCCACACACTGACACTGACAGTCCCACACAGACTGACACTGACAGTCCCACACAGACTGACACTGACAGTCCCACACGCTGACACTGACAGTCCCACACACTGACACGGACAGTCCCACACACCGACACTGACAGTCCCACACACAGACTGACACTGACAGTCCCACACACTGACACAGACACTGACAGTCCCACACAGACAGACACTGACAGTCCCACACACCGACACTGACAGTCCCACACACAGACTGACACTGACAGTCCCACACACAGACACTGACAGTCCCACACACTGACACTGACAGTCCCACACACTGACACGGACAGTCCCACACACCGACACTGACAGTCCCACACACAGACTGACACTGACAGTCCCACACACTGACACAGACACTGACAGTCCCACACAGACAGACACTGACAGTCCCACACACAGACACTGACACTCCCACACACCGACACTGACAGTCCCACACACCGACACTGACAGTCCCACACACTGACACTGACAGTCCCACACACAGACTGACACTGACAGTCCCACACACAGACAGACACTGACAGTCCCACACACAGACACTGACAGTCCCACACACAGACTGACACTGACAGTCCCACACACTGACACTGACAGTCCCACACACAGACTGACACTGACAGTCCCACACACAGACAGACACTGACAGTCCCACACACAGACACTGACAGTCCCACACACTGACACTGACAGTCCCACACACAGACTGACACTGACAGTCCCACACACAGACACTGACAGTCCCACACACACACCGACACTGACAGTCCCACACACCAACACTGACAGTCCCACACACAGACTGACACTGACAGTCCCACACACACACCGACACTGACAGTCCCACACACCAACACTGACAGTCCCACACACAGACTGACACTGACAGTCCCACACACAGACACTGACAGTCCCACACACTGACACTGACAATCCCACACACACACAGACACTGACAGTCCCACACACAGACACTGACAGTCCCACACACTGACACTGACAGTCCCACACACAGACTGACACTGACAGTCCCACACACAGACAGTGACAGTCCCACACACACACCGACACTGACAGTCCCACACACAGACTGACACTGACAGTCCCACACACTGACACTGACAGTCCCACACACTGACACTGACAGTCTCACACACAGACTGACACTGACAGTCCCACACACTGACACTGACAGTCCCACACACAGACTGACACTGACAGTCCCACACACAGACTGACACTGACAGTCCCACACACTGACACTGACAGTCCCACACACAGACTGACACTGACAGTCCCACACACTGACACTGACAGTCCCACACACAGACTGACACTGACAGTCCCACACACAGACAGACACTGACAGTCCCACACACAGACACTGACAGTCCCACACACTGACACTGACAGTCCCACACACAGACTGACACTGACAGTCCCACACACAGACACTGACAGTCCCACACACACACCGACACTGACAGTCCCACACACCAACACTGACAGTCCCACACACAGACTGACACTGACAGTCCCACACACACACCGACACTGACAGTCCCACACACCAACACTGACAGTCCCACACACAGACTGACACTGACAGTCCCACACACAGACACTGACAGTCCCACACACTGACACTGACAATCCCACACACACACTGACACTGACAGTCCCACACACAGACTGACACTGACAGTCCCACACACAGACAGTGACAGTCCCACACACACACCGACACTGACAGTCCCACACACAGACTGACACTGACAGTCCCACACACTGACACTGACAGTCTCACACACAGACTGACACTGACAGTCCCACACACTGACACTGACAGTCCCACACACTGACTGACACTGACAGTCCCACACACAGACATTGACAGTCCCACACACAGACTGACACTGACAGTCCCACACACAGACACTGACAGTCTCACACACCGACTGACACTGACAGGCCCACACAGACTGACACTGACAGGCCCACACACAGACACTGACACTGACAGGCCCACACAGACTGACACTGACAGGCCCACACAGACTGACACTGACAGGCCCACACACAGACTGACACTGACAGTCTCACACACCGACTGACACTGACAGTCCCACACACCAACACTGACAGTCCCACACAGACTGACACTGACAGGCCCACACACAGACTGACACTGACAGTCCCACACACAGACGGACACTGACAGTCCCACACACAGACTGACACTGACAGTCCCACACACAGACATTGACAGTCCCACACACAGACTGACACTGACAGGCCCACACAGACTGACACTGACAGGCCCACACACAGACACTGACACTGACAGGCCCACACAGACTGACACTGACAGGCCCACACAGACTGACACTGACAGGCCCACACACAGACTGACACTGACAGTCTCACACACCGACTGACACTGACAGTCCCACACACCAACACTGACAGTCCCACACAGACTGACACTGACAGGCCCACACACAGACTGACACTGACAGTCCCACACACAGACGGACACTGACAGTCCCACACACAGACGGACACTGACAGTCCCACACATTGACACTGACAGTCCCACACACAGACGGACACTGACAGTCCCACACACAGACACGGACAGTCCCACACACAGACTGACACTGACAGTCCCACACACAGACTGACCCTGACAGTCCCACACACTGACACTGACAGTCCCACACACAGACACTGACAGTCCCACACACTGACACTGACAGTCCCACACACACTGACACTGACAGTCCCACACACTGACACAGACACTGACAGTCCCACACACCGACTGACACTGACAGTCCTCTCCAAACGACGTGGACACTTTGGAGAGGGTGCAGGGAAGGGTTACGGGGATGTTACCCGGGATGGAAGCTGCGGGCTGTGAAGAGAGGTTGAGTCGGTGAGGTTTGTTTTCACTCGAGGAGAGGAGATTGAGGGGGGGGGGGGACCTGACTGAGGTTCACAAAATCAGGAAGGGTATAGACAGGGACCAGCTTTTACCCCCCGGGGGGAAGGATTCAGTAAAGGAGTCGTGGTGCATTCAGGGTGAGAGGGGGAACGTTTAAGAGGGATAGACGCGACAGGTCCTTCACACTGAGGGTGGTGGGCGTCTGGAAGGTGTTACCAGCGAGGGGTGGTAGGGGCAGGTACGGGAGACTCAGATGCCTGAGGGGGTGGGGGAGCAGAGGGATAGAGATACTTCGGAATAGGGCGACAGGGTTAGAGTGTGGCTTTGGGTCAGCTCAGGGCTGGAGGGCCAAAGGGCCTGTTCCCGGGCTGTGAATTGTCTTTGTTCAGTGGGAGAGAGAGAGAGAGAGAGAGAGTGAGGGGAGAGAGAGAGAGAGAGAGAGTGAGGGGAG
>NW_026868687.1:15696-25315 GCF_020745735.1 Hemiscyllium ocellatum | reverse complement strand
GTAAAAATATTCTAAGTGTCGCTGGTTACAGATTTCTACTGACTGAAATATATTCTAAGTGTCAGTGGTTACAGATTTGTACTGCTTCAAAAATATTCAAAGTGTCAGTGGTTACTGATTTGTGCTGCTTCAAAAATATTCTAAGTGTCACTGTTCACTGATTTGTACTGCTTCAAAAATATTCCAAGTGTCAGTGGTTACTAATTTGTACTGCTTCTAAAATATTCTAAGTGTCAGTGCTTAGTGATTTGTACTGCTTCAAAAATATTCTAAGTGTTGCTGGTAATTGATTTGTACTGACTGAAAATTATTCCAAGTGCCGCTGCTTAGTGATTTGTACTGCTTCAAAAATATTCCAAGTGTCGCTGGTTACTGATTTGTACTGACTGAAAAATATTCTAAGTGTCAGTAGTTACTGATTTGTACTGTTTCAAAAATATTCTAAGTGTCAGTGGTTACTGATTTGTACTGCCTCAAAAATATTCTAAGTGTTGCTGGTTTTGATTTGTACTGACTGAAAAATATTCTAAGTGTCAGTGGTTACTGATTTGTACTGCTTCAAAAATATTCTAAATGTCGCTGTTTACTGATTTGTACTGCTTCAAAAATATTCTAAATGTCGCTGTTTACTGATTTGTACTGCTTCAAAAATATTTCAAGTGTCAGTGGTTACTGATTTGTACTGATTCAAAAATATTCTAAGTGTCACTGTTTACTAATTTGTACTGCTTCAAAAATATTCTAAGTGTCAGTGGTTACTAATTAGTACTGCTTCAAAAATATTCTAAGTGTCCTGGTTACTGATTTGTACTGACTGAGAAATATTCTAAGTGTTGCTGGTTACTGATTTGTACTGACTGAAAAATATTCTAAGTGTTGCTGGTTACTGATTTGTACTGACTGTAAAAATATTCTAAGTGTCGTGGTTACTGATTTGTACTGCTTCAAAAATATTCAAGTGTCAGTGCTTAGTGATTTGTACTGCTTCAAAAATATTCTAAGTGTTGCTGGTAACTGATTTGTACTGACTGAAAAATTATTCCAAGTGCCGCTGCTTAGTGATTTGTACTGCTTCAAAAATATTCTAAGCGTCGCTGGTTACTGATTTGTACTGACTGAAAAATATTCTAAGTGTCAGTAGTTACTGATTTGTACTGTTCAAAAATATTCTAAGTGTCAGTGGTTACAGATTTGTACTGCTTCTAAAATATTCTAAATGTCGCTGTTTACTGATTAGTACTGCTTCAAAAATATTCCAAATGTCAGTGGTTACTAATTTGTACTGGTTCAAAAATATTCTAAGTGTCACTGTTCACTGATTTGTACTGACTTCAAAAATATTCTAAGTGTCGCTGGTTACTGATTTGTACTGACTGAAAAATATTCTAAGTGTCCGTGTTTACTGATTTGTACTGCTTCAAAAATATTCCAAGTGTGCTGGTTACTGATTTGTACTGACTTCAAAATATTCTAAGTGTCAGCTGGTTACTGATTTGTACTGACTTCAAAAATATTCTAAGTGTCGTGGTTACTGATTTGTACTGACTGAAAAATATTCTAAGTGTCTGGTTACTGATTTGTACTGCTTCAAAAATATTCTAAGTGTCAGCTGGTTACTGATTTGTACTGCTTCAAAAAATTCTAAGTGTCAGTGGTTATGATTTGTACTGCTTCAAAAATATTCTAAGTGTCACTGTTACTGATTTGTACTGCTTCAAAAATATTCTAAGTGTCAGTGGTTACTGATTTGTACTGACTCAAAAATATTCTAAGTGTCGTGGTTACTGATTTGTACTGATTAAAAATATTCCAAGTGTCGCTGGTTACTAATTTGTACTGCTTCAAAAATATTCTAAGTGTCGTGCTTAGTGATTTGTACTGCTTCAAAAATATTCTAAGTGTCGCTGGTTACTGATTTGTACTGACTGAAAAATATTCCAAGTGCCGCTGCTTAGTGATTTGTACTGCTTCAAAAATATTCTAAGTGTCGTGGTTACTGATTTGTACTGACTGAAAATATTCTAAGTGTTGCTGTTACTGATTTGTACTGACTGTAAAATATTCTAAGTGTCGTGGTTACTGATTTGTACTGACTTCAAAAATATTCCAAGTGTCGCTGGTTACTGATTTGTACTGACTGAAAAATATTCTAAGTGTTGCTGGTTACTGATTTGTACTGACTGTAAAAATATTCTAAGTGTCAGTGGTTACTGATTTGTACTGCTTCAAAAATATTCCAAGTGTCAGTGGTTACTGATTTGTCTGCTTCAAAAATATTCTAAGTGTCACTGTTACTGATTTGTACTGCTTCAAAAATATTCCAAAGTGTCAGTGGTTACTAATTTGTACTGCTTCAAAAAATATTCTAAGTGTCAGTGCTTAGTGATTTGTACTGCTTCAAAAATATTCTAAGTGTCCTGGTTACTGATTTGTACTGACTGAAAATATTCTAAGTGTCGCTGTTACTGATTTGTACTGCTTCAAAAATATTCTAAGTGTCGCTGGTTACTGATTTGTACTGACTGAAAAATATTCTAAGTGTCAGTGTTACTGATTTGTACTGTTTCAAAAATATTCTAAGTGTCAGTGGTTACTGATTTGTACTGCTCAAAATTATTCCAAGTGTTGCTGGTTTACTGATTTGTACTGACTGAAAAATATTCTAAGTGTCGCTGGTTACTGATTTGTACTGCTTCAAAAATATTCTAAGTGTCGCTGGTTACTGATTTGTACTGCTTCAAAAATATTCTAATGTCGCTGTTTACTGATTTGTTCTGCTTCAAAAATATTTCAAGTGTCAGTGGTTACTGATTTGTACTGATTCTAAAATATTCTAAGTGTCACTGTTTACTGATTTGTACTGCTTCAAAAATATTCTAAGTGTCAGTGGTTACTGATTTGTACTGGCTTCAAAAATATTCTAAGTGTCACTGTTCACTGATTTGTACTGACTGAAAATATTCTAAGTGTTGCTGGTTACTGATTTGTACTGACTGAAAAATATTCTAAGTGTCAGTGGTTATTAATTTGTACTGCTTCAAAAATATCTAATTGTCAGTGCTTAGTGATTTGTACTGCTTCAAAAATATTCTAAGTGTCGTGGTTACTGATTTGTACTGACTGAAAAAATATTCTAAGTGTCGCTGGTTACTGATTTCTACTGACTGAAATATATTCTAAGTGTCAGTGGTTACAGATTTGTCCTGCTTCAAAAATATTCAAAGGGTCAGTGGTTACTGATTTGTGCTGCTTCAAAAATAATCTAAGTGTCACTGTTCACTGATTTGTACTGCTTCAAAAATATTCCAAGTGTCAGTGCTTAGTGATTTGTACTGCTTCAAAAATATTCTAAGTGTCGCTGGTTACTGCTTTGTACTGACTGAAAAGTATTCTAAGTGTTGCTGGTTACTGATTTGTACTGACTGTAAAATATTGTAAGTGTCAGTGGTTACTGATTTGTACTGCTTCAAAAATATTCTAAGTGTCAGTGGTTACTGATTTGTGCTGCTTCAAAAATATTCCAAGTGTCACTGTTTACTAATTTGTAATGCTTCAAAAATATTCTAAGTGTCAGTGCTTAGTGATTTGTACTGCTTCAAAAATATTCTAAGTGTCACTGTTCATTGATTTGTACTGCTTCAAAAATATTCCAAGTGACAGTGGTTACTAATTTGTACTGCTTCAAAAATATTCTAAGTGTCAGTGCTTAGTGATTTGTACTGCTTCAAAAATATTCTAAGTGTCGCTGGTTACTGATTTGTACTGACTGAAAAATATTCAAGTGCCGCTGCTTAGTGATTTGTACTGCTTCAAAAATATTCAAGTGTCGCTGGTTACTGATTTGTACTGACTGAAAAATATTCTAAGTGTTGCTGGTTACTGATTTGTACTGACTGTAAAATATTCTAAGTGTCAGTGGTTACTGATTTGTACTGCTTCAAAAATATTCCAAGTGTCAGTCGTTACTGATTTGTGCTGCTTCAGAAATATTCTAAGTGTCACTGTTTACTGATTTGTACTGCTTCAAAAATATTCCAAGTGTCAATGGTTACTAATTTTTACTGATTCAAACATATTCTAAGTGTCAGTGCTTAGTGATTTGTACTGCTTCAAAAATATTCTTAGTGTCGCTGGTTACTGATTTGTACTGAATGAAAAATATTCTAAGTGTTGCTGGTTACTGATTTGTACTGACGGTAAAATATTCTAAGTGTCGCTGGTTACAGATTTCTACTGACTGAAATATATTCTAAGTGTCAGTGGTTACAGATTTGTACTGCTTCAAAAATATTCAAAGTGTCAGTGGTTACTGATTTGTGCTGCTTCAAAAATATTCTAAGTGTCACTGTTCACTGATTTGTACTGCTTCAAAAATATTCCAAGTGTCAGTGGTTACTAATTTGTACTGCTTCTAAAATATTCTAAGTGTCAGTGCTTAGTGATTTGTACTGCTTCAAAAATATTCTAAGTGTTGCTGGTAATTGATTTGTACTGACTGAAAATTATTCCAAGTGCCGCTGCTTAGTGATTTGTACTGCTTCAAAAATATTCCAAGTGTCGCTGGTTACTGATTTGTACTGACTGAAAAATATTCTAAGTGTCAGTAGTTACTGATTTGTACTGTTTCAAAAATATTCTAAGTGTCAGTGGTTACTGATTTGTACTGCCTCAAAATTATTCCAAGTGTTGCTGGTTTTGATTTGTACTGACTGAAAAATATTCTAAGTGTCAGTGGTTACTGATTTGTACTGCTTCAAAAATATTCTAAATGTCGCTGTTTACTGATTTGTACTGCTTCAAAAATATTCTAATGTCGCTGTTTACTGATTTGTACTGCTTCAAAAATATTCCAAATGTCAGTGGTTACTAATTTGTACTGATTCAAAAATATTCTAAGTGTCACTGTTTACTAATTTGTACTGCTTCAAAAAATATTCTAAGTGTCAGTGGTTACTAATTAGTACTGCTTCAAAAATATTCTAAGTGTCCCTGGTTACTGATTTGTACTGACTGAGAAATATTCTAAGTGTTGCTGGTTACTGATTTGTACTGACTGAAAAATATTCTAAGTGTTGCTGGTTACTGATTTGTACTGACTGTAAAATATTCTAAGTGTCGCTGGTTACTGATTTGTACTGCTTCAAAAATATTCCAAGTGTCAGTGCTTAGTGATTTGTACTGCTTCAAAAATATTCTAAGTGTTGCTGGTAACTGATTTGTACTGACTGAAAATTATTCTAAGTGCCGCTGCTTAGTGATTTGTACTGCTTCAAAAATATTCTAAGCGTCGCTGGTTACTGATTTGTACTGACTGAAAAATATTCTAAGTGTCAGTAGTTACTGATTTGTTCTGTTTCAAAAATATTCTAAGTGTCAGTGGTTACAGATTTGTACTGCTTCTAAAATATTCTAAATGTCGCTGTTTACTGATTTGTACTGCTTCAAAAATATTCCAAATGTCAGTGGTTACTAATTTGTACTGGTTCAAAAATATTCTAAGTGTCACTGTTCACTGATTTGTACTGACTGAAAAATATTCTAAGTGTTGCTGGTTACTGATTTGTACTGACTGAAAAATATTCAAGTGCCGCTGCTTAGTGATTTGTACTGCTTCAAAAATATTCTAAGTGTTGCTGGTTACTGATTTGTACTGACTGAAAAATATTCTAAGTGTTGCTGGTTACTGATTTGTACTGACTGAGAAATATTCCAAGTGCCGCTGGTTAGTGATTTGTACTGAGTGTAAAATATTCTAAGTGTCGGTGGTTACTGATTTCTACTGACTGTAAAATATTCTAAGTGTCGCTGGTTACAGATTTGTACTGCTTCTAAAATATTCTAATGTCGCTGTTTACTGATTTGTACTGCTTCAAAAATATTCCAAATGTCAGTGGTTACTAATTTGTACTGTTCAAAAATATTCTAAGTGTCACTGTTCACTGATTTGTACTGACTGAAAAATATTCTAAGTGTTGCTGGTTACTGATTTGTACTGACTGAAAAATACTCCAAGTGCCGCTGCTTAGTGATTTGTACAGCTTCAAAAATATTCTAAGTGTTGCTGGTTACTGATTTGTACTGACTGAGAAATATTCCAAGTGCCGCTGCTTAGTGATTTGTACTGCTTAAAATATTCTAAGTGTCGGTGGTTACTGATTTCTACTGACTGTAAAATATTCTAAGTGTCGCTGGTTACTGATTTGTACTGCTTCAAAAATATTCCAAGTGTCAGTGGTTAGTAATTTGTACTGCTTCAAAAATATTCAAATGTCAGTGGTTACTGATTTGTACTGTTCAAAAATATTCTAAGTGTCACTGTTCACTGATTTGTACTGACTTCAAAAATATTCTAAGTGTCAGCTGGTTACTGATTTGTACTGCTTCAAAAATATTCTAAGTGTCATGGTTACTGATTTGTACTGATTCAAACATATTCTAAGTGTCAGTGCTTAGTGATTTGTACTGCTTCAAAAATATTCTTAGTGTCGCTGGTTACTGATTTGTACTGCTGAAAAATATTCTAAGTGTCGCTGGTTACTGATTTGTACTGACTGAAATATATTCTAAGTGTCAGTGGTTACGATTTGTACTGCTTCAAAAATATTCAAGTGTCAGTGGTTACTGATTTGTACTGCTTCAAAAATAATCTAAGTGTCACTGTTCACTGATTTGTACTGCTTCAAAAATATTCTAAGTGTCGCTGGTTACTGATTTGTACTGACTGAAATATATTCTAAGTGTCAGTGGTTACTGATTTGTTCTGCTTCAAAAATATTCTAAGTGTCTGTGGTTACTGATTTGTACTGCTTCAAAAATATTCTAAGTGTCGCTGGTTACTGATTTGTACTGCTTCAAAAATATTCCTAGTGTCAGTGGTTACTATTTGTACTGCTTCAAAAATATTCTAAGTGTCACTGTTACTGATTTGTACTGACTGAAAAATATTCTAAGTGTTGCTGGTTACTGATTTGTACTGACTTCAAAAATATTCTAAGTGTCAGTGGTTACTGATTTTTACTGCTTCAAAAATATTCTAATTGTCAGTGCTTAGTGATTTGTACTGCTTCAAAAATATTCTAAGTGTCGCTGGTTACTGATTTCTACTGACTGAAATATATTCTAAGTGTCAGTGGTTACAGATTTGTCCTGCTTCAAAAATATTCAAAGGGTCAGTGGTTACTGATTTGTGCTGCTTCAAAAATAATCTAAGTGTCACTGTTCACTGATTTGTACTGCTTCAAAAATATTCCAAGTGTCAGTGCTTAGTGATTTGTACTGCTTCAAAAATATTCTAAGTGTCGCTGGTTACTGATTTGTACTGACTGAAAAGTATTCTAAGTGTTGCTGGTTACTGATTTGTACTGACTGTAAAATATTGTAAGTGTCAGTGGTTACTGATTTGTACTGCTTCAAAAATATTCTAAGTGTCAGTGGTTACTGATTTGTACTGCTTCAAAAATATTCCAAGTGTCACTGTTTACTAATTTGTAATGCTTCAAAAATATTCTAAGTGTCAGTGCTTAGTGATTTGTACTGCTTCAAAAATATTCTAAGTGTCACTGTTCATTGATTTGTACTGCTTCAAAAATATTCCAAGTGACAGTGGTTACTAATTTGTACTGCTTCAAAAATATTCTAAGTGTCAGTGCTTAGTGATTTGTACTGCTTCAAAAATATTCTAAGTGTCGCTGGTTACTGATTTGTACTGACTGAAAAATATTCCAAGTGCCGCTGCTTAGTGATTTGTACTGCTTCAAAAATATTCGAAGTGTCGCTGGTTACTGATTTGTACTGACTGAAAAATATTCTAAGTGTTGCTGGTTACTGATTTGTACTGACTGTAAAATATTCTAAGTGTCAGTGGTTACTGATTTGTACTGCTTCAAAAATATTCAAGTGTCAGTGGTTACTGATTTGTGCTGCTTCAGAAATATTCTAAGTGTCACTGTTTACTGATTTGTACTGCTTCAAAAATATTCCAAGTGTCAATGGTTACTAATTTTTACTGATTCAAACATATTCTAAGTGTCAGTGCTTAGTGATTTGTACTGCTTCAAAAATATTCTTAGTGTCGCTGGTTACTGATTTGTACTGAATGAAAAAATATTCTAAGTGTTGCTGGTTACTGATTTGTACTGACGGTAAAATATTCTAAGTGTCGCTGGTTACAGATTTCTACTGACTGAAATATATTCTAAGTGTCAGTGGTTACAGATTTGTACTGCTTCAAAAATATTCAAAGTGTCAGTGGTTACTGATTTGTGCTGCTTCAAAAATATTCAAAGTGTCACTGTTCACTGATTTGTACTGCTTCAAAAATATTCCAAGTGTCAGTGGTTACTATTTGTACTGCTTCTAAAATATTCTAAGTGTCAGTGCTTAGTGATTTGTACTGCTTCAAAAATATTCTAAGTGTTGCTGGTAATTGATTTGTACTGACTGAAAAATTATTCCAAGTGCCGCTGCTTAGTGATTTGTACTGCTTCAAAAATATTCCAAGTGTCGCTGGTTACTGATTTGTACTGACTGAAAAATATTCTAAGTGTCAGTAGTTACTGATTTGTACTGTTTCAAAAATATTCTAAGTGTCAGTGGTTACTGATTTGTACTGCCTCAAAATTATTCCAAGTGTTGCTGGTTTTGATTTGTACTGACTGAAAAATATTCTAAGTGTCAGTGGTTACTGATTTGTACTGCTTCAAAAATATTCTAAATGTCGCTGTTACTGATTTGTACTGCTTCAAAAATATTCTAAATGTCGCTGTTTACTGATTTGTACTGCTTCAAAAATATTTCAATGTCAGTGGTTACTAATTTGTACTGATTCAAAAATATTCTAAGTGTCACTGTTTACTAATTTGTACTGCTTCAAAAATATTCTAAGTGTCAGTGGTTACTAATTAGTACTGCTTCAAAAATATTCTAAGTGTCCCTGGTTACTGATTTGTACTGACTGAGAAATATTCTAAGTGTTGCTGGTTACTGATTTGTACTGACTGAAAAATATTCTAAGTGTTGCTGGTTACTGATTTGTACTGACTGTAAAATATTCTAAGTGTCGCTGGTTACTGATTTGTACTGCTTCAAAAATATTCCAAGTGTCAGTGCTTAGTGATTTGTACTGCTTCAAAAATATTCTAAGTGTTGCTGGTAACTGATTTGTACTGACTGAAAAATATTCCAAGTGCCGCTGCTTAGTGATTTGTACTGCTTCAAAAATTTCTAAGTGTCGCTGGTTACTGATTTGTACTGACTGAAAAATATTCTAAGTGTCAGTAGTTACTGATTTGTTCTGTTTCAAAAATATTCTAAGTGTCAGTGGTTACAGATTTGTACTGCTTCTAAAATATTCTAAATGTCGCTGTTTACTGATTTGTACTGCTTCAAAAATATTCCAAATGTCAGTGGTTACTAATTTGTACTGGTTCAAAAATATTCTAAGTGTCACTGTTCACTGATTTGTACTGACTGAAAAATATTCTAAGTGTTGCTGGTTACTGATTTGTACTGACTGAAAAATACTCCAAGTGCCGCTGCTTAGTGATTTGTACTGCTTCAAAAATATTCTAAGTGTTGCTGGTTACTGATTTGTACTGACTGAAAAATATTCTAAGTGTAT
>NW_026868687.1:0-15197 GCF_020745735.1 Hemiscyllium ocellatum | reverse complement strand
GCTGGTTACAGATTTCTACTGACTGAAATATATTCTAAGTGTCAGTGGTTACAGATTTGTACTGCTTCAAAAATATTCAAGTGTCAGTGGTTACTGATTTGTGCTGCTTCAAAAATATTCTAAGTGTCACTGTTCACTGATTTGTACTGCTTCAAAAATATTCCAAGTGTCAGTGGTTACTAATTTGTACTGCTTCTAAAATATTCTAAGTGTCAGTGCTTAGTGATTTGTACTGCTTCAAAAATATTCTAAGTGTTGCTGGTAATTGATTTGTACTGACTGAAAATTATTCCAAGTGCCGCTGCTTAGTGATTTGTACTGCTTCAAAAATATTCCAAGTGTCGCTGGTTACTGATTTGTACTGACTGAAAAATATTCTAAGTGTCAGTAGTTACTGATTTGTACTGTTTCAAAAATATTCTAAGTGTCAGTGGTTACTGATTTGTACTGCCTCAAAATTATTCCAAGTGTTGCTGGTTTTGATTTGTACTGACTGAAAAATATTCTAAGTGTCAGTGGTTACTGATTTGTACTGCTTCAAAAATATTCTAAATGTCGCTGTTTACTGATTTGTACTGCTTCAAAAATATTCTAAATGTCGCTGTTTACTGATTTGTACTGCTTCAAAAATATTCCAAATGTCAGTGGTTACTAATTTGTACTGATTCAAAAATATTCTAAGTGTCACTGTTTACTAATTTGTACTGCTTCAAAAATATTCTAAGTGTCAGTGGTTACTAATTAGTACTGCTTCAAAAATATTCTAAGTGTCCCTGGTTACTGATTTGTACTGACTGAGAAATATTCTAAGTGTTGCTGGTTACTGATTTGTACTGACTGAAAAATATTCTAAGTGTTGCTGGTTACTGATTTGTACTGACTGTAAATATTCTAAGTGTCGCTGGTTACTGATTTGTACTGCTTCAAAAATATTCCAAGTGTCAGTGCTTAGTGATTTGTACTGCTTCAAAAATATTCTAAGTGTTGCTGGTACTGATTTGTACTGACTGAAAATTATTCCAAGTGCCGCTGCTTAGTGATTTGTACTGCTTCAAAAATATTCTAAGCGTCGCTGGTTACTGATTTGTACTGACTGAAAAATATTCTAAGTGTCAGTAGTTACTGATTTGTTCTGTTTCAAAAATATTCTAAGTGTCAGTGGTTACAGATTTGTACTGCTTCTAAAATATTCTAAATGTCGCTGTTTACTGATTAGTACTTCTTCAAAAATATTCCAAATGTCAGTGGTTACTAATTTGTACTGGTTCAAAAATATTCTAAGTGTCACTGTTCACTGATTTGTACTGACTGAAAAATATTCTAAGTGTTGCTGGTTACTGATTTGTACTGACTGAAAAATACTCCAAGTGCCGCTGCTTAGTGATTTGTACTGCTTCAAAAATATTCTAAGTGTTGCTGGTTACTGATTTGTACTGACTGAGAAATATTCCAAGTGCCGCTGCTTAGTGATTTGTACTGAGTGTAAAATATTCTAAGTGTCGGTGGTTACTGATTTCTACTGACTGTAAAATATTCTAAGTGTCGCTGGTTACAGATTTGTACTGCTTCTAAAATATTCTAAATGTCGCTGTTTACTGATTTGTACTGCTTCAAAAATATTCTAAGTGTCAGTGGTTACTGATTTGTACTGCTTCAAAATATTCCAAGTGTCACTGTTTACTAATTTGTAATGCTTCAAAAATATTCTAAGTGTCAGTGCTTAGTGATTTGTACTGCTTCAAAAATATTCTAAGTGTCACTGTTACTGATTTGTACTGCTTCAAAAATATTCCAAGTGACAGTGGTTACTAATTTGTACTGCTTCAAAAATATTCTAAGTGTCAGTGCTTACTGATTTGTACTGCTTCAAAAATATTCTAAGTGTCGCTGGTTACTGATTTGTACTGACTGAAAAATATTCCAAGTGTCGCTGCTTAGTGATTTGTACTGCTTCAAAAATATTCGAAGTGTCGCTGGTTACTGATTTGTACTGACTGAAAAATATTCTAAGTGTTGCTGGTTACTGATTTGTACTGACTGAAAAATATTCTAAGTGTCAGTGGTTACTGATTTGTACTGCTTCAAAAATATTCCAAGTGTCGCTGGTTACTGATTTGTACTGACTGAAAAATATTCTAAGTGTTGCTGGTTACTGATTTGTACTGACTGTAAAATATTCTAAGTGTCAGTGGTTACTGATTTGTACTGCTTCAAAAATATTCTAAGTGTCAGTGGTTACTGATTTGTACTGCTTCAAAAATATTCTAAGTGTCACTGTTACTGATTTGTACTGCTTCAAAAATATTCCAAGTGTCAGTGGTTACTAATTTGTACTGCTTCAAAAATATTCTAAGTGTCAGTGCTTAGTGATTTGTACTGCTTCAAAAATATTCTAAGTGTTGCTGGTAACTGATTTGTACTGACTGAAAATTATTCTAAGTGTCGCTGCTTAGTGATTTGTACTGCTTCAAAAATATTCCAAGTGTCGCTGGTTACTGATTTGTACTGACTGAAAAATATTCTAAGTGTCAGTGTTACTGATTTGTACTGTTTCAAAAATATTCTAAGTGTCAGTGGTTACTGATTTGTACTGCCTCAAAATTATTCCAAGTGTTGCTGGTTTTGATTTGTACTGACTGAAAAATATTCTAAGTGTCAGTGGTTACTGATTTGTACTGCTTCAAAAATATTCTAAATGTCGCTGGTTACTGATTTGTACTGCTTCAAAAATATTCTAAGTGTCGCTGTTACTGATTTGTACTGCTTCAAAAATATTCAAATGTCAGTGGTTACTGATTTGTACTGATTCTAAAATATTCTAAGTGTCACTGTTTACTAATTTGTACTGCTTCAAAAATATTCTAAGTGTCAGTGGTTACTAATTTGTACTGGTTCAAAAATATTCTAAGTGTCACTGTTACTGATTTGTACTGTCTGAAAAATATTCTAAGTGTTGCTGGTTACTGATTTGTACTGACTGAAAAATATTCTAAGTGTCAGTGGTTATTAATTTGTACTGCTTCAAAAATATCTAATTGTCAGTGCTTAGTGATTTGTACTGCTTCAAAAATATTCTAAGTGTCGCTGGTTACTGATTTGTACTGACTGAAAAATATTCTAAGTGTCGCTGGTTACTGATTTCTACTGACTGAAATATATTCTAAGTGTCAGTGGTTACAGATTTGTCCTGCTTCAAAAATATTCAAAGGGTCAGTGGTTACTGATTTGTGCTGCTTCAAAAATAATCTAAGTGTCACTGTTCACTGATTTGTACTGCTTCAAAAATATTCCAAGTGTCAGTGCTTAGTGATTTGTACTGCTTCAAAAATATTCTAAGTGTCGCTGGTTACTGCTTTGTACTGACTGAAAAGTATTCTAAGTGTTGCTGGTTACTGATTTGTACTGACTGTAAAATATTGTAAGTGTCAGTGGTTACTGATTTGTACTGCTTCAAAAATATTCTAAGTGTCAGTGGTTACTGATTTGTGCTGCTTCAAAAATATTCCAAGTGTCACTGTTTACTAATTTGTAATGCTTCAAAAATATTCTAAGTGTCAGTGCTTAGTGATTTGTACTGCTTCAAAAATATTCTAAGTGTCACTGTTCATTGATTTGTACTGCTTCAAAAATATTCCAAGTGACAGTGGTTACTAATTTGTACTGCTTCAAAAATATTCTAAGTGTCAGTGCTTAGTGATTTGTACTGCTTCAAAAATATTCTAAGTGTCGCTGGTTACTGATTTGTACTGACTGAAAAATATTCCAAGTGCCGCTGCTTAGTGATTTGTACTGCTTCAAAAATATTCGAAGTGTCGCTGGTTACTGATTTGTACTGACTGAAAAATATTCTAAGTGTTGCTGGTTACTGATTTGTACTGACTGTAAAATATTCTAAGTGTCAGTGGTTACTGATTTGTACTGCTTCAAAAATATTCCAAGTGTCAGTCGTTACTGATTTGTGCTGCTTCAGAAATATTCTAAGTGTCACTGTTTACTGATTTGTACTGCTTCAAAAATATTCCAAGTGTCAATGGTTACTAATTTTTACTGATTCAAACATATTCTAAGTGTCAGTGCTTAGTGATTTGTACTGCTTCAAAAATATTCTTAGTGTCGCTGGTTACTGATTTGTACTGAATGAAAAATATTCTAAGTGTTGCTGGTTACTGATTTGTACTGACGGTAAAATATTCTAAGTGTCGCTGGTTACAGATTTCTACTGACTGAAATATATTCTAAGTGTCAGTGGTTACAGATTTGTACTGCTTCAAAAATATTCAAAGTGTCAGTGGTTACTGATTTGTGCTGCTTCAAAAATATTCTAAGTGTCACTGTTCACTGATTTGTACTGCTTCAAAAATATTCCAAGTGTCAGTGGTTACTAATTTGTACTGCTTCTAAAATATTCTAAGTGTCAGTGCTTAGTGATTTGTACTGCTTCAAAAATATTCTAAGTGTTGCTGGTAATTGATTTGTACTGACTGAAAATTATTCCAAGTGCCGCTGCTTAGTGATTTGTACTGCTTCAAAAATATTCCAAGTGTCGCTGGTTACTGATTTGTACTGACTGAAAAATATTCTAAGTGTCAGTAGTTACTGATTTGTACTGTTTCAAAAATATTCTAAGTGTCAGTGGTTACTGATTTGTACTGCCTCAAAATTATTCCAAGTGTTGCTGGTTTTGATTTGTACTGACTGAAAAATATTCTAAGTGTCAGTGGTTACTGATTTGTACTGCTTCAAAAATATTCTAAATGTCGCTGTTTACTGATTTGTACTGCTTCAAAAATATTCTAAATGTCGCTGTTTACTGATTTGTACTGCTTCAAAAATATTCAAATGTCAGTGGTTACTAATTTGTACTGATTCAAAAATATTCTAAGTGTCACTGTTTACTAATTTGTACTGCTTCAAAAATATTCTAAGTGTCAGTGGTTACTAATTAGTACTGCTTCAAAAATATTCTAAGTGTCCCTGGTTACTGATTTGTACTGACTGAGAAATATTCTAAGTGTTGCTGGTTACTGATTTGTACTGACTGAAAAATATTCTAAGTGTTGCTGGTTACTGATTTGTACTGACTGTAAAATATTCTAAGTGTCGCTGGTTACTGATTTGTACTGCTTCAAAAATATTCCAAGTGTCAGTGCTTAGTGATTTGTACTGCTTCAAAAATATTCTAAGTGTTGCTGGTAACTGATTTGTACTGACTGAAAATTATTCCAAGTGCCGCTGCTTAGTGATTTGTACTGCTTCAAAAATATTCTAAGCGTCGCTGGTTACTGATTTGTACTGACTGAAAAATATTCTAAGTGTCAGTAGTTACTGATTTGTTCTGTTTCAAAAATATTCTAAGTGTCAGTGGTTACAGATTTGTACTGCTTCTAAAATATTCTAAATGTCGCTGTTTACTGATTTGTACTGCTTCAAAAATATTCCAAATGTCAGTGGTTACTAATTTGTACTGGTTCAAAAATATTCTAAGTGTCACTGTTCACTGATTTGTACTGACTGAAAAATATTCTAAGTGTTGCTGGTTACTGATTTGTACTGACTGAAAAATACTCCAAGTGCCGCTGCTTAGTGATTTGTACTGCTTCAAAAATATTCTAAGTGTCGCTGGTTACTGATTTGTACTGACTGAAAAATATTCTAAGTGTTGCTGGTTACTGATTTGTACTGACTGAGAAATATTCCAAGTGCCGCTGCTTAGTGATTTGTACTGAGTGTAAAATATTCTAAGTGTCGGTGGTTACTGATTTCTACTGACTGTAAAATATTCTAAGTGTCGCTGGTTACAGATTTGTACTGCTTCTAAAATATTCTAAATGTCGCTGTTTACTGATTTGTACTGCTTCAAAAATATTCCAAATGTCAGTGGTTACTAATTTGTACTGGTTCAAAAATATTCTAAGTGTCACTGTTACTGATTTGTACTGACTGAAAAATATTCTAAGTGTTGCTGGTTACTGATTTGTACTGACTGAAAAATACTCCAAGTGCCGCTGCTTAGTGATTTGTACAGCTTCAAAAATATTCTAAGTGTTGCTGGTTACTGATTTGTACTGACTGAGAAATATTCCAAGTGCCGCTGCTTAGTGATTTGTACTGACTGAAAAATATTCTAAGTGTCGGTGGTTACTGATTTCTACTGACTGTAAAATATTCTAAGTGTCGCTGGTTACTGATTTGTACTGCTTCAAAAATATTCAAGTGTCAGTGGTTAGTAATTTGTACTGCTTCAAAAATATTCCAAATGTCAGTGGTTACTAATTTGTACTGGTTCAAAAATATTCTAAGTGTCACTGTTCACTGATTTGTACTGACTGAAAAATATTCTAAGTGTCACTGTTTACTGATTTGTACTGCTTCAAAAATATTCTAAGTGTCATGGTTACTAATTTGTACTGATTCAAACATATTCTAAGTGTCAGTGCTTAGTGATTTGTACTGCTTCAAAAATATTCTTAGTGTCGCTGGTTACTGATTTGTACTGAATGAAAAATATTCTAAGTGTCGCTGGTTACAGATTTCTACTGACTGAAATATATTCTAAGTGTCAGTGGTTACTGATTTGTACTGCTTCAAAAATAATCAAAGTGTCAGTGGTTACTGATTTGTACAGCTTCAAAAATATTCTAAGTGTCACTGTTACTGATTTGTACTGCTTCAAAAATATTCTAAGCGTCGCTGGTTACTGATTTGTACTGACTGAAAAATATTCTAAGTGTCAGTAGTTACTGATTTGTTCTGCTTCAAAAATATTCTAAGTGTCAGTGGTTACTGATTTGTACTGCTTCTAAAATATTCTAAATGTCGCTGTTTACTGATTTGTACTGCTTCAAAAATATTCCAAATGTCAGTGGTTCCTAATTTGTACTGGTTCAAAAATATTCTAAGTGTCACTGTTACTGATTTGTACTGACTGAAAAATATTCTAAGTGTTGCTGGTTACTGATTTGTACTGACTGAAAAATATTCTAAGTGTCAGTGGTTATTAATTTTTACTGCTTCAAAAATATCTAATTGTCAGTGCTTAGTGATTTGTACTGCTTCAAAAATATTCTAAGTGTCGCTGGTTACTGATTTCTACTGACTGAAATATATTCTAAGTGTCAGTGGTTAGTGATTTGTCCTGCTTCAAAAATATTCAAAGGGTCAGTGGTTACTGATTTGTGCTGCTTCAAAAATAATCTAAGTGTCACTGTTCACTGATTTGTACTGCTTCAAAAATATTCCAAGTGTCAGTGCTTAGTGATTTGTACTGCTTCAAAAATATTCTAAGTGTCGCTGGTTACTGCTTTGTACTGACTGAAAAGTATTCTAAGTGTTGCTGGTTACTGATTTGTACTGACTGTAAAATATTGTAAGTGTCAGTGGTTACTGATTTGTACTGCTTCAAAAATATTCTAAGTGTCAGTGGTTACTGATTTGTGCTGCTTCAAAAATATTCCAAGTGTCACTGTTTACTAATTTGTAATGCTTCAAAAATATTCTAAGTGTCAGTGCTTAGTGATTTGTACTGCTTCAAAAATATTCTAAGTGTCACTGTTCATTGATTTGTACTGCTTCAAAAATATTCCAAGTGACAGTGGTTACTAATTTGTACTGCTTCAAAAATATTCTAAGTGTCAGTGCTTAGTGATTTGTACTGCTTCAAAAATATTCTAAGTGTCGCTGGTTACTGATTTGTACTGACTGAAAAATATTCCAAGTGCCGCTGCTTAGTGATTTGTACTGCTTCAAAAATATTCGAAGTGTCGCTGGTTACTGATTTGTACTGACTGAAAAATATTCTAAGTGTTGCTGGTTACTGATTTGTACTGACTGTAAAATATTCTAAGTGTCAGTGGTTACTGATTTGTACTGCTTCAAAAATATTCCAAGTGTCAGTCGTTACTGATTTGTGCTGCTTCAGAAATATTCTAAGTGTCACTGTTTACTGATTTGTACTGCTTCAAAAATATTCCAAGTGTCAATGGTTACTAATTTTTACTGATTCAAACATATTCTAAGTGTCAGTGCTTAGTGATTTGTACTGCTTCAAAAATATTCTTAGTGTCGCTGGTTACTGATTTGTACTGAATGAAAAATATTCTAAGTGTTGCTGGTTACTGATTTGTACTGACGGTAAAATATTCTAAGTGTCGCTGGTTACAGATTTCTACTGACTGAAATATATTCTAAGTGTCAGTGGTTACAGATTTGTACTGCTTCAAAAATATTCAAAGTGTCAGTGGTTACTGATTTGTACTGCTTCAAAAATATTCTAAGTGTCACTGTTACTGATTTGTACTGCTTCAAAAATATTCCAAGTGTCAGTGGTTACTAATTTGTACTGCTTCTAAAATATTCTAAGTGTCAGTGCTTAGTGATTTGTACTGCTTCAAAAATATTCTAAGTGTTGCTGGTAATTGATTTGTACTGACTGAAAATTATTCCAAGTGCCGCTGCTTAGTGATTTGTACTGCTTCAAAAATATTCTAAGTGTCGCTGGTTACTGATTTGTACTGACTGAAAAATATTCTAAGTGTCAGTAGTTACTGATTTGTACTGTTTCAAAAATATTCTAAGTGTCAGTGGTTACTGATTTGTACTGCCTCAAAATTATTCCAAGTGTTGCTGGTTTTGATTTGTACTGACTGAAAAATATTCTAAGTGTCAGTGGTTACTGATTTGTACTGCTTCAAAAATATTCTAAATGTCGCTGTTTACTGATTTGTACTGCTTCAAAAATATTCTAAATGTCGCTGTTTACTGATTTGTACTGCTTCAAAAATATTCAAATGTCAGTGGTTACTGATTTGTACTGATTCAAAAATATTCTAAGTGTCACTGTTTACTAATTTGTACTGCTTCAAAATATTCTAAGTGTCAGTGGTTACTGAATTGTACTGCTTCAAAAATATTCTAAGTGTCCCTGGTTACTGATTTGTACTGACTGAGAAATATTCTAAGTGTTGCTGGTTACTGATTTGTACTGACTGAAAAATATTCTAAGTGTTGCTGGTTACTGATTTGTACTGACTGTAAAATATTCTAAGTGTCGCTGGTTACTGATTTGTACTGCTTCAAAAATATTCCAAGTGTCAGTGCTTACTGATTTGTACTGCTTCAAAAATATTCTAAGTGTTGCTGGTACTGATTTGTACTGACTGAAAATTATTCCAAGTGTCGCTGCTTAGTGATTTGTACTGCTTCAAAAATATTCTAAGCGTCGCTGGTTACTGATTTGTACTGACTGAAAAATATTCTAAGTGTCAGTGTTACTGATTTGTACTGTTTCAAAAATATTCTAAGTGTCAGTGGTTACTGATTTGTACTGCTTCTAAAATATTCTAAATGTCGCTGTTTACTGATTTGTACTGCTTCAAAAATATTCCAAATGTCGCTGGTTACTGATTTGTACTGGTTCAAAAATATTCTAAGTGTCACTGTTACTGATTTGTACTGACTGAAAAATATTCTAAGTGTTGCTGGTTACTGATTTGTACTGACTGAAAAATACTCTAAGTGTCAGTGGTTATTAATTTGTACTGCTTCAAAAATATTCTAATTGTTGCTGGTTACTGATTTGTACTGCTTCAAAAATATTCTAAGTGTCGCTGGTTACTGATTTGTACTGACTGAAAAATATTCTAAGTGTCGCTGGTTACTGATTTCTACTGACTGAAAAATATTCTAAGTGTCGGTGGTTACAGATTTGTCCTGCTTCAAAAATATTCAAAGGGTCAGTGGTTACTGATTTGTACTGCTTCAAAAATATTCTAAGTGTCACTGTTACTGATTTGTACTGCTTCAAAAATATTCCAAGTGTCAGTGCTTAGTGATTTGTACTGCTTCAAAAATATTCTAAGTGTCGCTGGTTACTGCTTTGTACTGACTGAAAAGTATTCTAAGTGTTGCTGGTTACTGATTTGTACTGACTGTAAAATATTGTAAGTGTCAGTGGTTACTGATTTGTACTGCTTCAAAAATATTCTAAGTGTCAGTGGTTACTGATTTGTACTGCTTCAAAAATATTCCAAGTGTCACTGTTTACTAATTTGTAATGCTTCAAAAATATTCTAAGTGTCAGTGCTTACTGATTTGTACTGCTTCAAAAATATTCTAAGTGTCACTGTTCATGATTTGTACTGCTTCAAAAATATTCCAAGTGACAGTGGTTACTAATTTGTACTGCTTCAAAAATATTCTAAGTGTCAGTGCTTAGTGATTTGTACTGCTTCAAAAATATTCTAAGTGTCGCTGGTTACTGATTTGTACTGACTGAAAAATATTCCAAGTGCCGCTGCTTAGTGATTTGTACTGCTTCAAAAATATTCGAAGTGTCGCTGGTTACTGATTTGTACTGACTGAAAAATATTCTAAGTGTTGCTGGTTACTGATTTGTACTGACTGTAAAATATTCTAAGTGTCAGTGGTTACTGATTTGTACTGCTTCAAAAATATTCCAAGTGTCAGTCGTTACTGATTTGTGCTGCTTCAGAAATATTCTAAGTGTCACTGTTTACTGATTTGTACTGCTTCAAAAATATTCCAAGTGTCAATGGTTACTAATTTTTACTGATTCAAACATATTCTAAGTGTCAGTGCTTAGTGATTTGTACTGCTTCAAAAATATTCTTAGTGTCGCTGGTTACTGATTTGTACTGAATGAAAAATATTCTAAGTGTTGCTGGTTACTGATTTGTACTGACGGTAAAATATTCTAAGTGTCGCTGGTTACAGATTTCTACTGACTGAAATATATTCTAAGTGTCAGTGGTTACAGATTTGTACTGCTTCAAAAATATTCAAAGTGTCAGTGGTTACTGATTTGTGCTGCTTCAAAAATATTCTAAGTGTCACTGTTCACTGATTTGTACTGCTTCAAAAATATTCCAAGTGTCAGTGGTTACTAATTTGTACTGCTTCTAAAATATTCTAAGTGTCAGTGCTTAGTGATTTGTACTGCTTCAAAAATATTCTAAGTGTTGCTGGTAATTGATTTGTACTGACTGAAAATTATTCCAAGTGCCGCTGCTTAGTGATTTGTACTGCTTCAAAAATATTCCAAGTGTCGCTGGTTACTGATTTGTACTGACTGAAAAATATTCTAAGTGTCAGTAGTTACTGATTTGTACTGTTTCAAAAATATTCTAAGTGTCAGTGGTTACTGATTTGTACTGCCTCAAAATTATTCCAAGTGTTGCTGGTTTTGATTTGTACTGACTGAAAAATATTCTAAGTGTCAGTGGTTACTGATTTGTACTGCTTCAAAAATATTCTAAATGTCGCTGTTTACTGATTTGTACTGCTTCAAAAATATTCTAAATGTCGCTGTTTACTGATTTGTACTGCTTCAAAAATATTCCAAATGTCAGTGGTTACTAATTTGTACTGATTCAAAAATATTCTAAGTGTCACTGTTTACTAATTTGTACTGCTTCAAAAATATTCTAAGTGTCAGTGGTTACTAATTAGTACTGCTTCAAAAATATTCTAAGTGTCCCTGGTTACTGATTTGTACTGACTGAGAAATATTCTAAGTGTTGCTGGTTACTGATTTGTACTGACTGAAAAATATTCTAAGTGTTGCTGGTTACTGATTTGTACTGACTGTAAAATATTCTAAGTGTCGCTGGTTACTGATTTGTACTGCTTCAAAAATATTCCAAGTGTCAGTGCTTAGTGATTTGTACTGCTTCAAAAATATTCTAAGTGTTGCTGGTAACTGATTTGTACTGACTGAAAATTATTCCAAGTGCCGCTGCTTACTGATTTGTACTGCTTCAAAAATATTCTAAGCGTCGCTGGTTACTGATTTGTACTGACTGAAAAATATTCTAAGTGTCAGTAGTTACTGATTTGTACTGTTTCAAAAATATTCTAAGTGTCAGTGGTTACTGATTTGTACTGCTTCTAAAATATTCTAAATGTCGCTGTTTACTGATTTGTACTGCTTCAAAAATATTCCAAATGTCAGTGGTTACTGATTTGTACTGGTTCAAAAATATTCTAAGTGTCACTGTTACTGATTTGTACTGACTGAAAAATATTCTAAGTGTTGCTGGTTACTGATTTGTACTGACTGAAAAATATTCTAAGTGTCAGCTGGTTACTGATTTGTACTGCTTCAAAAATATCTAATTGTCAGTGCTTAGTGATTTGTACTGCTTCAAAAATATTCTAAGTGTCGCTGGTTACTGATTTGTACTGACTGAAAAATATTCTAAGTGTCGCTGGTTACTGATTTCTACTGACTGAAATATATTCTAAGTGTCAGTGGTTACAGATTTGTCCTGCTTCAAAAATATTCAAAGGGTCAGTGGTTACTGATTTGTGCTGCTTCAAAAATAATCTAAGTGTCACTGTTCACTGATTTGTACTGCTTCAAAAATATTCCAAGTGTCAGTGCTTAGTGATTTGTACTGCTTCAAAAATATTCTAAGTGTCGCTGGTTACTGCTTTGTACTGACTGAAAAGTATTCTAAGTGTTGCTGGTTACTGATTTGTACTGACTGTAAAATATTGTAAGTGTCAGTGGTTACTGATTTGTCCTGCTTCAAAAATATTCTAAGTGTCAGTGGTTACTGATTTGTGCTGCTTCAAAAATATTCCAAGTGTCACTGTTTACTAATTTGTAATGCTTCAAAAATATTCTAAGTGTCAGTGCTTAGTGATTTGTACTGCTTCAAAAATATTCTAAGTGTCACTGTTCATTGATTTGTACGGCTTCAAAAATATTCCAAGTGACAGTGGTTACTAATTTGTACTGCTTCAAAAATATTCTAAGTGTCAGTGCTTAGTGATTTGTACTGCTTCAAAAATATTCTAAGTGTCGCTGGTTACTGATTTGTACTGACTCAAAAATATTCCAAGTGCCGCTGCTTAGTGATTTGTACTGCTTCAAAAATATTCGAAGTGTCGCTGGTTACTGATTTGTACTGACTGAAAAATATTCTAAGTGTTGCTGGTTACTGATTTGTACTGACTGTAAAATATTCTAAGTGTCAGTGGTTACTGATTTGTACTGCTTCAAAAATATTCCAAGTGTCAGTCGTTACTGATTTGTGCTGCTTCAGAAATATTCTAAGTGTCACTGTTTACTGATTTGTACTGCTTCAAAAATATTCCAAGTGTCAATGGTTACTAATTTTTACTGATTCAAACATATTCTAAGTGTCAGTGCTTAGTGATTTGTACTGCTTCAAAAATATTCTTAGTGTCGCTGGTTACTGATTTGTACTGAATGAAAAATATTCTAAGTGTTGCTGGTTACTGATTTGTACTGACGGTAAAATATTCTAAGTGTCGCTGGTTACAGATTTCTACTGACTGAAATATATTCTAAGTGTCAGTGGTTACAGATTTGTACTGCTTCAAAAATATTCAAAGTGTCAGTGGTTACTGATTTGTGCTGCTTCAAAAATATTCTAAGTGTCACTGTTCACTGATTTGTACTGCTTCAAAAATATTCCAAGTGTCAGTGGTTACTAATTTGTACTGCTTCTAAAATATTCTAAGTGTCAGTGCTTAGTGATTTGTACTGCTTCAAAAATATTCTAAGTGTTGCTGGTAATTGATTTGTACTGACTGAAAATTATTCCAAGTGCCGCTGCTTAGTGATTTGTACTGCTTCAAAAATATTCCAAGTGTCGCTGGTTACTGATTTGTACTGACTGAAAAATATTCTAAGTGTCAGTAGTTACTGATTTGTACTGTTTCAAAAATATTCTAAGTGTCAGTGGTTACTGATTTGTACTGCCTCAAAATTATTCCAAGTGTTGCTGGTTTTGATTTGTACTGACTGAAAAATATTCTAAGTGTCAGTGGTTACTGATTTGTACTGCTTCAAAAATATTCTAAATGTCGCTGTTTACTGATTTGTACTGCTTCAAAAATATTCTAAATGTCGCTGTTTACTGATTTGTACTGCTTCAAAAATATTCCAAATGTCAGTGGTTACTAATTTGTACTGATTCAAAAATATTCTAAGTGTCACTGTTTACTAATTTGTACTGCTTCAAAAATATTCTAAGTGTCAGTGGTTACTAATTAGTACTGCTTCAAAAATATTCTAAGTGTCCCTGGTTACTGATTTGTACTGACTGAGAAATATTCTAAGTGTTGCTGGTTACTGATTTGTACTGACTGAAAAATATTCTAAGTGTTGCTGGTTACTGATTTGTACTGACTGTAAAATATTCTAAGTGTCGCTGGTTACTGATTTGTACTGCTTCAAAAATATTCCAAGTGTCAGTGCTTAGTGATTTGTACTGCTTCAAAAATATTCTAAGTGTTGCTGGTAACTGATTTGTACTGACTGAAAATTATTCCAAGTGCCGCTGCTTAGTGATTTGTACTGCTTCAAAAATATTCTAAGTGTCGCTGGTTACTGATTTGTACTGACTGAAAAATATTCTAAGTGTCAGTAGTTACTGATTTGTTCTGTTTCAAAAATATTCTAAGTGTCAGTGGTTACAGATTTGTACTGCTTCTAAAATATTCTAAATGTCGCTGTTTACTGATTTGTACTTCTTCAAAAATATTCCAAATGTCAGTGGTTACTAATTTGTACTGGTTCAAAAATATTCTAAGTGTCACTGTTCACTGATTTGTACTGACTGAAAAATATTCTAAGTGTTGCTGGTTACTGATTTGTACTGACTGAAAAATACTCCAAGTGCCGCTGCTTAGTGATTTGTACTGCTTCAAAAATATTCTAAGTGTTGCTGGTTACTGATTTGTACTGACTGAAAAATATTCTAAGTGTTGCTGGTTACTGATTTGTACTGACTGAGAAATATTCCAAGTGCCGCTGCTTAGTGATTTGTACTGAGTGTAAAATATTCTAAGTGTCGGTGGTTACTGATTTCTACTGACTGTAAAATATTCTAAGTGTCGCTGGTTACAGATTTGTACTGCTTCTAAAATATTCTAAATGTCGCTGTTTACTGATTTGTACTGCTTCAAAAATATTCCAAATGTCAGTGGTTACTAATTTGTACTGCTTCAAAAATATTCTAAGTGTCACTGTTCACTGATTTGTACTGACTGAAAAATATTCTAAGTGTTGCTGGTTACTGATTTGTACTGACTGAAAAATACTCCAAGTGCCGCTGCTTAGTGATTTGTACAGCTTCAAAAATATTCTAAGTGTTGCTGGTTACTGATTTGTACTGACTGAGAAATATTCCAAGTGCCGCTGCTTA
>NW_026868686.1:0-24987 GCF_020745735.1 Hemiscyllium ocellatum | reverse complement strand
CCGTTCTCACTCAGCGTGTCTGCCCCCTCAGAGGGTGACAGCGAGGTGCTGAAGATGGCGAAGTGTGGTGCGCTGCCGCAGTTGTTGGAAGCTGACAGACAGAAACAGGAGAGAGAGCGGGAAAGGGCCTGGGAAAACCGGGTCACCATCACCAAACAGACCATCGCCTACCTCACGGTGAGGCCCTGGCTCAGCCCAGGCACCAGCTGTGTACGGGGGTGGGTGGGTGCGGGTCTGTGTGGGTGTGTGTTGGTGTGTCAGTCTGTGCGGGCGTGTCAGTTTCTGTGCCTGCACGTCTCTGTGTGTGTGTATGCGTGTCAGTCTCTCTCTCTCTGTCTCTCTCTGTTTTCTCTCTCTCTCTCTCTCTCCGTCTCTCCCCCCCCCCCCCCCCCCCCCCCTCCTGTCCCTCCCTCCCCTGCCCCACTCTGACTCGCTGTGTCCCCCCTCTCTCGGCAGGTTCTCCATCACTGCTTGGTGTTACTGAGGGAGCTGATTGAGAGACACCGCCTGGGCTCCCAGCCTGAACTCGATGCTGAACTCCTGGCCTACCTCAGGCTGAAGACCAAGGCCATGTTCACTAAGCTAGGGTGGGGGACTGAGTGTGTACACAGGCTGTGGGGGTGAGGGGCTGGGGTGGGGGACTGGGTGTGTACACGGGCTGTGGGGGTGAGGGGCTGGGTGTGTACACGGGCCGTGGGGGTGGGGGGCTCAGTCTGTACACGGGCTGTGGGGGTGAGGGGCTGGGTGTGTACACGGGCTGTGGGGGTGAGGGGCTGGGTGTGTACACGGGCCGTGGGGGGGAGGGGCTGGGTGTGTACACGGGCCGTGGGGGTGAGGGGCTGGGTGTGTACACGGGCCGTGGGGGTGAGGGGCTGAGTGTGTACACAGGGTCTCGGGGGTGAGGGGCTGAGTGTGTACACGGGCCGTGGGGGCGAGGAGCTGAGTGTGTACACGGGCTGTGGGGGTGAGGGGCTGGGGTGGGGGACTGAGTGTGTACACGGGCTGTGGAGGTGAGGGGCTGGGTGTGTACACGGGCTGTGTGGGTGAGGGGCTGGGTGTGTACACGGGCCGTGGGGGTGAGGGGCTGGGTGTGTACACGGGCCGTGGGGGCGAGGAGCTGAGTGTGTACACGGGCCGTGGGGGTGGGGGACTGAGTGTGTACACGGGCCGTGGGGGTGAGGGGCTGGGTGTGTACACGGGCCGCGGGGGTGAGGGGCTGGGTGTGTACACGGGCCGCGTGGGGGGAGGGGCTGAGTGTGTACACGGGCCGCGGGGGGGGAGGGGCTGAGAGTGTACACGGGGTGCCGGGGGCGAGGGACTGAGTGTGTACACGGGGTGCCGGGGGCGAGGGACTGAGTGTGTACACGGGGTCCCGGGGGGGAGGGACTGAGTGTGTACACGGGGTCCCGGGGGGGAGGGACTGAGAGTGTACACGGGGTCCCGGGGGGGAGGGACTGAGAGTGTACACGGGGTCCCGGGGGCGAGGGACTGAGTGTGTACACGGGGTCCCGGGGGCGAGGGACTGAGTGTGTACACGGGGTCCCGGGGGCGAGGGACTGAGTGTGTACACGGGGTCCCGGGGGCGAGGGGCTGAGAGTGTACACGGGGTCCCGGGGGCGAGGGACTGAGTGTGTACACGGGGTCCCGGGGGCGAGGGACTGAGTGTGTACACGGGGTCCCGGGGGCGAGGGACTGAGTGTGTACACGGGGTCCCGGGGGCGAGGGACTGAGTGTGTACACGGGGTCCCGGGGGCGAGGGACTGAGTGTGTACACGGGGTCCCGGGGGCGAGGGACTGAGTGTGTACACGGGGTCCCGGGGGCGAGGGGCTGAGTGTGTACACGGGGTCCCGGGGGCGAGGGGCTGAGTGTGTACACGGGGTCCCGGGGGCGAGGGGCTGAGTGTGTACACGGGGTCCCGGGGGCGAGGGGCTGAGTGTGTACACGGGGTCCCGGGGGCGAGGGGCTGAGTGTGTACACGGGCCGCGGGGGCGAGGGGCTGAGTGTGTACACGGGCTCTTTGGAGGGAGCGGGCTGTGCTAAATTACCCATAGTGCCCAGGGATGTGCAGGTTAGGGTGGGATTGGCCGTGCTAAATGACCCATACCCATGAGTGGGATTTGAACCCAGGTCCCTGGAACACTCCGTAGGTGAACGGGGGGGGGTACGAGTCCCCCAAGCCCTTGTCTCTCGCTGTCGGTGTCAGGCCCCGGTCAGTCTCTGCCTCTAACCAGAACTCTCCCCTCTTCCAGACTCATGAAGCTGGAGCTCAGGCATCAGCTGTTCAACAAGGATACCGTGCAGGCTCACACTGCCATCAGGTACAGACTCCACGGGGACCAGAGTCCCTCGGTCATCCCAGTCCTGTTCACACCGGACACACCCAAACCCCTTCCCCCTTCCCTCCCGCTCTACACCGTCCCCCCATGGACCCCAAACCCCTTCCCCGTTCCCTCCCGCTCCACACCGTCCCCCATGGACCCCAAACCCCTTCCCCCTTCCCCTCCCGCTCTACACCGTCCCCCATGGACCCCAAACCACTTCCCCCGTTCCCTCCCGCTCTACACCGTCCCCCCCATGGACCCCAAACCCCTTCCCCGTTCCCTCCCGCTCTACACCGTCCCCCATGGACCCCAAACCCCTTCCCTCCCGCTCTACACCGTCCCCCATGGACCCCAAACCCCTTCCCCGTTCACTCCCGCTCTACACCGTCCCCCCATGGACCCCAAACCCTTCCCCGTTCCCTCCCGCTCTACACCGTCCCCCCATGGACCCCAACCCCCTTCCCCGTTCCCTCCCGCTCTACACCGTCCCCCCATGGACCCCAAACCCCTTCCCCGTTCCCTCCCGCTCTACACCGTCCCCCCATGGACCCCAAACCCCTTCCCCGTTCCCTCCCGCTCTACACCGTCCCCCCATGGACCCCAAACCCCTTCCCCGTTCCCTCCCGCTCTACACCGTCCCCCCATGGACCCCAAACCCCTTCCCCGTTCCCTCCCGCTCTACACCGTCCCCCCATGGACCCCAAACCCCTTCCCCGTTCCCTCCCGCTCTACACCGTCCCCCCATGGACCCCAAACCCTTCCCCGTTCCCTCCCGCTCTACACCGTCCCCCCATGGACCCCAAACCCCGTCCCCGTTCCCTCCCGCTCTACACCGTCCCCCCATGGACCCCAAACCCCTTCCCCGTTCCCTCCCGCTCTACACCGTCCCCATGGACCCCAAACCCCTTCCCATTCTCTTCCCGCACAGGAAGCTATCTCTAGCTCCCCCCTCTCCCCCCTCTCTTTCCCCCCCCTCTCTCTGTGTTACTGCGGGATGTTCCCCGATCCCTGTCCCCCCTCCCCGTTACCCTCCTGGGTGTGATGTGCGTCTCTCTCTCCCTTCCCCCACCCAGGGCCTTGCTGCAGGAGGAGTTGGAAGTCCAGGAGTCGAGCGCAGAGACCCTTCGCGGGACCCTGGGTCTGTACCAGATGCTGGGCGAGGACTTTGAGGGACTCGTAGCTGAGTACAGCCACCTGCTGGAGCTGCTGGGAAACAAGCGCTGGGCCCTGCAGGAGTTCACCAAGAGTCAGAATTAGAGGCTGGGGCTGCAGGGGTGAGACGGGGCTGGGGGCGCTGAGTGGGTCAGAGCTGGTCTCTCTCAGGGGGGTACGGTGGGACGGCAGGCTGTGGGATATCAGCCTGGGATGCTCCACCTCCCTGTCTCCGTTCCCAACACCCCCTACCCACCCCCTCCCAGACCTCCCTGTGGGGGTAGGTAACAGGAGACAGGGGGCAGCGAGCGAGAGGGGATGAGGTCCAGGATAAAGGGAGGGTGGGGGGGGGGGGGAGAGATTAGAGAGGAACAGAGTCAGCAGAGGAGTGAAAGGGAGCCGGGGGGGAGGGAGAACGAGGGAGCTGGGAGGGAGGGAGAACGAGGGAGCTGGGAGGGAGGGAGAACGAGGGAGCTGGGAGGGAGGGAGAACGAGGGAGCTGGGAGGGAGGGAGAGCGAGGGAGCTGGGGGTGGGGAGGGAGAGAGCGAGGGAGCTGGGGGTGGGGAGGGAGAGAGAACAAGGGAGCGGGGAGAGAGAGAGAGTGAGGGAGCTGGGTGAGGGGAGGGAGAGAGCGAGGGAACTGGGTGAGGGGAGGGAGAGAGCGAGGGAGCTGGGGGTGTGGGGAGGGAGAGCGAGGGAGCTGGGTGAGGGGAGGGAGAGCGCGAGGGAGCTGAGGGTTGGGGGAGGGGGAAGGTGTCTCACCTTTTCATCTGAGCTGTTCACTCCCTCCACGACAATAAACTGCCATGGCATCAGACCCCGTACCCTCTCTGCTCTGCTGTCGCTCGGGGATGGAGTTACACTCCGTCACTATCAGGTGGGCGTTTACCGAATAACTCCGTGTCAGGGTCAGCACGGTCAACCATTGCTATAACACAACCCCAGGCTGGGGGTAAACGGGAGCCGGGGGGTGCAGCATTATGGTTACAGGGAGGGGAGAGGCGGAGGGAAGACAGGCTGGTCAGCGGAAAACAGAGCAGGGGTCACGGGGAGGGAAGACAGGCTGGTCAGCGGAAAACAGAGCAGGGGTCACGGGGAGAGAAGACAGGCTGGTCAGCGGAAAACAGAGCAGGGGTCACGGGGAGAGAAGACAGGCTGGTCAGCGGAAAACAGAGCAGGGGTCACGGGGAGAGAAGACAGGCTGGTCAGCGGAAAACAGAGCAGGGGTCATGGGGAGGGACGACAGGCTGGTCAGCGGAGGGCAGGGGTCATAGGGAGAGAAGACAGGCTGGTCAGCAGAAAACAGAGCAGGGGTCACGGGGAGAGAAGACAGGCTGGTCAGCAGAAAACAGAGCAGGGGTCACGGGGAGAGAAGACAGGCTGGTCAGCAGAAAACAGAGCAGGGGTCACGGGGAGAGAAGACAGGCTGGTCAGCGGAAAACAGAGCAGGGGTCACGGGGAGAGAAGACAGGCCGGTCAGCGGAGGGCAGGGGTCACGGGGAGAGAAGACAGGCTGGTCAGCGGAAAACAGAGCAGGGGTCACTGGGAGAGAAGACAGGCTGGTCAGCAGAAAACAGAGCGGGGCTCACGGGGAGAGAAGACAGGCTGGTCAGTGGAAAACAGAGAGCAGGGGTAAATGGGTCCTTCCCGGGCAGGGGTCAGCGCTGGGACCTCTCTCCAGTCGGTGGAAATGAGCTGGGAGTGAAGGATGGTTCCGGCGGGCAGTGTTAGCTGGAATCAGACCCGGAAGGAGGGATAGCATGGACTGACTGGGTTAGTTTCTCCCGGACCCTGGAAAGCTCTGTGACCAGCGGTGTCCCTCCGGGATTGGGACCAGCTCCTCGGCTTTCCAACACTGACCTCCACCCTCTGGGTGAGAATTTCGAAGGCGTGGTGCGTACATATTTTTGTGGGTGACAGTAAAATCCATCGTGCAGTGAGGACGGTTATCCCAGATTGCTAAGGAATCCCAATCCACTGGGACAGTGGGGTTTAAGCTGGACACACGCGAGGGAAAACAGCCCCGGAGCTCTCACCCCCCATTCCTGGGAATGTCCTGGGAAATCTCTCCTGATCAGATAGTGAAGGTGAGAGGAGAGAGGTGTATAAAGGACATGGAGGGGTGGGTGATGTGTGGGCTGACCTTCCACACAGTGATAAGGCTCCGTCTGATTCCTGGCTCAATAAAACCAACCTGAGGAACCGCGGAATGTGGGAATAGAAACTGCTGGAAGAGCTCACGTGGAGAGAGATCAGAGTTCCCGTTTCGGGAGGAGTGACCCTTCCTCAGAACTGAAACCTGACTTGGTGGTCTTGTTTCCTGGAAGGTGATGGCTGTGAACTGAGTGAGGAGCTGATGTGGCTGCAGCTCCTCGTTTAGCAATAAAACCGATGCTGACTGGACAGAGAACCACGTGCCAGGCTTTAGACATTTCACTCACCCCAGTCCGACAAACCCCAGCGGCTACGTGATGGCTTTGTGCGGGGGAAATCGTCTCTCACAAACTCGATTGAGTTTCTTTTGAGGAAGTGACAAAGAGGATTGACGAGGGCAGAACGGTAGATGTGATCTGTATGGACTTCAGTAAGGCGTTCGACAAAGCTCTGGACTGAAACTTGAAAGGGTTCAGAAAAGATTGACAAGGATGTTGTCAGGGTTGGAGGGTCTGAGCTACAGGGAGAGGCTGAACAGGCTGGGGCTGCTTTCCCTGGAGCGTCGGAGGCTGAGGGGTGACCTTATAGAGGCTTATAAAATCACGAGGGGGACGTAGATAGGGTAAATAGACAAGGTCTTTTCCCCCTGGGGTGGGGGAGCCCAGAACTAGAGGGTTATAAAATCACGAGGGGGACATGGATAGGGTAAATAGACAAGGTCTTTTCCCCCTGGGGTGGGGGGAGCCCAGAACTAGAGGGTTATAAAATCACGAGGGGGACGTGGATAGGGTAAATAGACAAGGTCTTTTCCCCCTGGGGTGGGGGAGCCCAGAACTAGAGGGTTATAAAATCACGAGGGGGGACATGGATAGGGTAAACAGACAAGGTCTTTTCCCCTGGGGTGGGGGAGCCCAGAACTAGAAGGCATAGGTTAAAGGTGAGAGGGAAAAGGGACCGAGGGGATAACCTTTCAACCTAGTGGCTGGAATGTGCTGTCAGAGGGACGGGTGGAGGCTGGTAAAATGCCAGCATTTAAAAGCCATCTGGATGGGGACGTGATGAGAAAGTGTTTCGAGGGAGACGGGTTAAATGCTGCCAAACTGGACCACATTAATCTGGGATATCGGGTCAACTCGGGCCGAAGAGAGGCTTTACAGTCGTACGACACAGAGAGAGAGACACCGTTTGGCTGTGTAAGCTGCAGCAGCTTTGTCTCTCCCACCCCTGACCTGGCCAACAGGGGCTATGTGTCTGGTGAAGACCTGCAGACAAGGGCGCTGGGAACATGGCCCAGGGTAGTTGGTACTCTGACCGCAGCCGGGGCAGGACCGTGCCTGTGTTGACCGTGGGAGGCAGGTCTCACGATGGTCTGCTGGACAGAGCAGCGATAGTCACCTCGCACCGAGCGCGGTGTGGGGGGGGGTGAGGGTGCTGTTCATCTCTGTCAACATCGGCACTGAACGTCCCACCAGCGGGGATCGAACGTTGCATTGGAAACCAGCCTTTCCATGAGCAGAGACTTTGTTTCCAGAACGTGGGTGGGAAGGAGCAGGGGGATAGAATCAGAGAAACCCCACAGTGTGGACACAGGCCCTTCGGCCCAACGCGTCCACACCAGCCCTCCCAAGAGTAACCCACCTAGACCCATTCCCCTACTACCCTAACCTGCACATCCCTGGGCACTATGGGTAATTTAGCACGGCCAATCCCCCACCCTAACCCGCACATCCCTGGGCACTATGGGTAATTTAGCACGGCCAATCCCACCCTAACCTGCACATCCCTGGGCACTATGGGTAATATAGCACGGCCAATCCCACCCTAACCTGCACATCCCTGGGCACTATGGGTAATATAGCACGGTCAATCCCACCCTAACCTGCACATCCCTGGGCACTATGGGTAATTTAGCACGGCCAATCCCCACCCTAACCTGCACATCCCTGGGCACTATGGGTAATTTAGCACGGCCAATCCCCACCCTAACCTGCACATCCCTGGGCACTATGGGTAATTTAGCACGGCCAATCCCCACCCTAACCTGCACATCCCTGGGCACTATGGGTAATTTAGCACGGCCAATCCCACCCTAACCTGCGCACTCTTTGGAAGGTGCGGTGGAGACGAAACCAGTCGTCACCGCGCGGGCACAGTCACAGCGCGGGCACAGCCGCCGCCCTGACCGGCCGACGGGAGACGAACCGACCCACATTCACGGCTCGGCAGTTAACTGTCAGCCGTCACCAACTGGTGCGTACGCCACGGTGCCTCCTGTACCCACCGGAGAAGCTGGTCACCTGTGGATCGGGGGCCGTTTCGGATCAAAGGTGAGATTTATGACCCTCCCTCAGAAAATATTGCCCTTAAATTCAATTAAAACGATGGAAATACTAACGGGGAGGCATCTTCTTCACCCATTGGGCAGTTCCCCTGTCACTCAGAACGGCGTCCCGCCCCTTTTCAACGTCTGTCAGGTCCGAAGACCCGCCGCCGACGCCCATTGGGTACCGCGGCGCGGGTTCGTGTCTGCCATTGGTCCCCCGAGACGTCCGTCAGGCTTTCTGGTCCCGCCCACTCAGCGGGAGAGTTTCCTCCGGCGGGTGAAGCTGACTGCCCGCCCCTTAAGCGAGCCGACCAATCGGGACGGAGTGCCCGCCCACTGCTTGCGGCCCCGTCCAATGGTTGGACAGTGCGGTCAGTCAGACCAGGGGCCCGCCCACCTGCCGGTACGTGATGGGGCGGTGCGACTCATTCTTGGGGGCGGGTACCGCCCATATCGCGGAACGTGATAGGGCATTGCGTCCAGCGTCACGGGACCTCGGGTGAAGCGGGGGATGTGATAGGGCAGTACGTCCTTCCGTCACTGGTCCTCGGGGGTAGCGCGGGATGTGATAGGGCAGTACGTCCTTCCGTCACTGGTCCTCGGGGGTAGCGCGGGATCTGATAGGGCAGTGCGGCTGTCCGTCACGAGTCCAGTGGGGCGGTCCCTCGGGCGGGTCCCGCCCCTGCCGCGGCGGCCGGCGGAAGGTGATAGGACGGGGCCGCCGTGCCATCGAGGTGTCCCGGAAGGCCATTGGTCGGGCCGGACGTCGGTCAGGCGGAGGGTCGGCCGTGATTGGCCGTCCCCTCTCCGGCGGCGGTTGGTCCCGCGGGAGGCGCGAGGGAAGATGGCGGCGGGGAGCCGCGTGTCCAGCGGCCGCGACCTCAACTCGGTCCCGGACATCGGGGAGAGTCTGGGGGCGGTGGGCCGGCAGGGGTGAGGGGGCAGGGGGTAACGGGGGGGTGAGGGGTAACGGGGGGGTGAGGGGGGTCAGGGGTAACGGGGGGGTACGGGGGGTGAGGGGTAACGGGGGTGTGAGGGGGGTCAGGGGTAACGGGGGTGTGAGGGGGGTAACTGGGGTGATGGGGGTGAGGGGGGGGGTAACGGGTGAGTGGGGTGAGGGGTGACTGGGGTGAGGGATGAGAGGGGTAACGGGGGTGGGGTAATGGGGTGAGGGGTAACGTGGGTGAGGGGGTGGGGTAAGGGGGGTAATGGGGGTGAGGGGTAACGTGGGTGAGGGGGTGGGGTAAGGGGGGTAATGGGGGTGAGGGGTAAGAGTGTGGGGTAACGGGAGGATAAGGGGCAGAGTTTGGGGGTTAAGGGGTGGAGTGGTGAGGGGGGGTGGGGGTGAGGGATGAAGGAGGTGGGTTCGGAGGCAGTCAGGGTGAGAGGTGACCATCTCATCATTAATTACCCCCCTCTATCCCCCCCCCAGGTTTGATTTCCTCTGCATGCCCATTTTTAATCCACGTTTCAAGAGGGAATTCAGCCAGAGTCCGGCCAAGGACCGTCCCGGAGCACTGACCCGGTCAGACCTGCTGCTGTCAGGGAGAGGTAAGGGTACCCCCCCACCAATCCCCCCATCCCCCCATCCCCCATCCCCGACAGAGGCTGGGAATCCTGCAGTGAGTAACTCCCCTCCTGACCCTCCCCCCAAAGCCCTGTCCCACCGTCGGGGCCAGAGGCTGGGAATCCTGCAGCGAGTAACTCCCCTCCTGACCCTCCCCCCAAAGCCCTGTCCCACCGTCGGGGACAGAGGCTGGGAATCCTGCAGTGAGTAACTCCCCTCTCTATGAAAGTGTGTCCCATCCGTTCCTTCCTGGATCCGAATCCCTGGGATTCCCTCCCTGAGGGACACTGTGGGTCTACCCTCCAGCACACGGACTGCAGCAGGTCAGGGAGACCGCTCCGCCCCCCCCCCCCCACACCCACCTCCTCAAGGAGGGGTGAACGAGGGACGGGGGTAAATGCTGGGCCCAGCCAGAGATACTCACTCCATCTGCTCGTGCCCTGTCTCTGACATGCTCATTCTCTCCACTCAGACTGGAATACGCTGATTGTGGGAAAACTGTCACCATGGATTCAAGCAGATTCTCAGGATGAACAAATCCGGAAAAACTCCGAGGAGGTAAGGCTAAAGGCGCATCAGTGCTGAGGGAGTGGGCACTGTCGGAGGGTCAGTGCTGAGGGAGTGCTGCACTGTCGGAGGGTCAGTGCTGAGGGAGTGGGCACTGTCGGAGGGTCAGTGCTGAGGGAGTGGGCACTGTCGGAGGGTCAGTGCTGAGGGAGTGCTGCACTGTCGGAGGGTCAGTGCTGAGGGAGTGGGCACTGTCGGAGGGTCAGTGCTGAGGGAGTGGGCACTGTCGGAGGGTCAGGGCTGAGGGAGTGCTGCACTGTCGGAGGGTCAGTGCTGAGGGAGTGCTGCACTGTCGGAGGGTCAGTGCTGAGGGAGTGGGCACTGTCGGAGGGTCAGTGCTGAGGGAGTGGGCCCTGTCGGAGGGTCAGTGCTGAGGGAGTGGGCCCTGTCGGAGGGTCAGTGCTGAGGGAGTGGGCCCTGTCGGAGGGTCGGTGCTGAGGGAGTGGGCCCTGTCGGAGGGTCGGTGCTGAGGGAGTGGGCCCTGTCGGAGGGTCGGTGCTGAGGGAGTGGGCCCTGTCGGAGGGTCGGTGCTGAGGGAGTGGGCCCTGTCGGAGGGTCGGTGCTGAGGGAGTGGGCCCTGTCGGAGGGTCGGTGCTGAGGGAGTGGGCCCTGTCGGAGGGTCGGTGCTGAGGGAGTGGGCCCTGTCGGAGGGTCGGCGCTGAGGGAGTGGGCCCTGTCGGAGGGTCGGCGCTGAGGGAGTGGGCCCTGTCGGAGGGTCAGCGCTGAGGGAGTGGGCCCTGTCGGAGGGTCAGCGCTGAGGGAGTGGGCCCTGTCAGTGCTGAGGGAGCGGACGGTGTGTGGAGCTGGGAACTGATGGTCCCGTTCTCCCCATCAGGCCCTTGTGCAGGAGTTAAATTTTGCTGCGTATTTGGGAGTCCCCGCCTTCCTGATTCCTTTACAGCAGAGCAACAACAGCAACCTGGCCCGAATGCTGCTCAACCACCTCCTCACCGGCCATCACTCCACCGTGGTGAGTATCCCAGCTCTCTCTACCCTGTCCCTGTGGTGTGACTCCTTCCCACTCTGACCCCCCCCCACTGTTGGTCCTGTCTGTGTTGGGGGTGTGTGTATATCCCAGCTCTCTCTACCCTGTCCCTGTGGTGTGACTCCTTCCCACTCTGACCCCCCCCCCCCCCCTCCATTGGTCCTGTCTGTGTGGGGGGGTGTGTATATCCCAGCTCTCTCTACCCTGTCCCTGTGGTGTGACTCCTTCCCACTCTGACCCCCCCCCCCCCCCATTGGTCCTGTCTGTGTGGGGGGGTGTGTATATCCCAGCTCTCTCTACCCTGTCCCTGTGGTGTGACTCCTTCCCACTCTGACCCCCCCCCCCCCCCCCCCCCCCACTGTTGGTCCTGTCAGTGTGGGGGTGTGTGTATATCCCAGCTCTCTCTATCCCGTCCCTGTGGTGTGACTCCTTCCCACTCTGACCCCCCCCCCACATTGGTCCTGTCTGTGTCGGGGGGTGTGTATATCCCAGCTCTCTCTACCCCGTCCCTGGGATGTGACTCCTTCCCACTCTGACCCCCCCCCCCCCCCCATTGGTCCTGTCTGTGTTGGGGTGTGTGTATATCCCAGCTCTCTCTATCCCGTTCCCGTAGTTCTGGATCCGGGTTCCCCTGATGGCCCTGGAAGACATGCGGGAGGACATCGTGGAGAATGACCCCGTTCTGCGCTCAGAGGATTGTATCGAAGACGAGAAGACGTGGCTGTGGTAAGTCAGTGATCCGGGCGCTGGGAGCTCTGCTGGCTTCCGTCTCGACCGGAACCCATCCTCCTCCTCCTGTCTCCCTGCTCCCCCCCACTGTCCACACCTGGATCAGGGGCTGGCATCGCTCGGTGCTCTCGACTCCGAGATCACACCGTGCGCCTTGCGTGATCCGGGCAGGAAGCACGAGCTTATAGCCCAGCCAGTGTTACATCTGTCAGAGGGGAGGGGAGGTAAACGTTCACAGCTCATCTCAAACACAGCGTGGATACGTTCGGGCAGGGTCAGCTCGGCTTCTGTGTAAGGTTGGTGGGGAGGGACTTGTCTTTGACCAGTTTGTTAGAGCGGTCAGGGGAGTGCAGGGTCAGAGCTGGAGTCACAGCTAGACAGGATATTGGAGACGGCGTTTGGTCTGCTTTCCTTTATCAGTCAGCGCTTTGAGGTTAGCAGTTGGGAGGTCATCAAGCGGCGTTTCAAATCCTGCGTTAAATTCTGGCCTCCCCGCTCATTGGACAGAAGCTGTGAAACACGAAAGGGTTCCGAATAGATTTCCCAGGCTGTTGCTGGGGTGGGAGGGTTTGAGTTCCAGGGGGGGAGGCTGAATTGGCTGGGCCTGTGCTCCCTGGAGAGTCTCAGCCTGACGGGTGGAAGCAGACACAACTTTCTGAAGTCCTGAGGGACACCGATAGGGGGAACAGCCAGGGTCTTTTCCAAACCCTGCCGTGGGGGAGTCCAGAACTAGAGGGGCAACAGGTTTAAGGTGAGAGAGGAAAGACATAAAAGGGATCTGACGGGTAACCTTTCCCCCCAGAGGCTGGGACGTGTTGGGAATGAGCTGTCGGAGAATGTGGTGGGGGTCTGGGACAGTGACAGCATTGAAAAGGCCTCTGAATGGGGATGGGATTACTCAGGTGTTGCCCGGTGTGGAGGGAAGGTCTTCGCAGGAAAGGCTGAGGGTCTTGAGGCTGTTTTCATCAGAGAGAAGGTGGTCGAGGGGTGACTTATTTGAGACGTAGAAGGTAATGAGAGGATTAGATCGGGTGGACAGGGAGATGGTGATGAACACGAGGGGGGATCGCTTCAAATTGAGGGGTGATAGATATAGGACAGATGTCGGAGGTAGTGTCTTTACTCAGGAGGAGGAGGGTGGAACACACTGCCTGGAACAGATGTAGACCCAGTGGGCATTGGGTAGACATATGGAATAGTGTGGGTTAGATAGGCATCAGATTGGTTCCACAGGTCAGCACAACATTGAGGGGCCGAAGGGTCTGGACTGTGCTATCAGATGCTCCATCCTCAGAAGGGTTTTAGGGGGATAGAGGTGAAAGGTGAGCAGCTGGGGGCAGTGTGAATGTTTGGTGGTCTGGTCAGCCCAGACGGGTTGGACTGAAGGGTCAGGTTCTCTCCGACTCTCTGCCAACAGAAGGTCTCTGAGGCAGAATGGGAAGGCCAAATCCCCGCTGAGGGCCATGAACCAGAGGGGGAGGTGACACGGGCCAGGGAGGAAGCAGGGGAAACGTGGGCGATGAAGGCTTGGACACTACAAGGGCAATGTGACCAGTACAAGCTGAAGGTAGGGGGGGAAGGGTGGGAGGTGGATTCGAACCCAGGGCGTTAGCCACGATCTCCCGGTTGGTAGCCAGTGGGAATCCCAGCTGGGCACTGACATCGTTGGCTGGATTTGAATAGCACCTCCGCACAGTCAAAGAGGGAACTCGCTCCTGTTGGTTTTCAGCTCCCTGGGTCAGTGCAGGTCTGTGTACAGTCTCTGGGAAAGCTGTCAGTTGTCTCTCTGGGACACACTGATCCCTCCCGTCCCTGCCCTGTGAGGGTGGGGGTACTGACTGGGTCTGTACAGCTCCCTGGGTCAGTGCAGGTCTGTGTACAGTCTCTGGGAAAGCTGTCAGTTGTCTCTCTGGGACACACTGATCCCTCCCATCCCTGCCCTGTGAGGGTGGGGGTACTGACTGGGTCTGTACAGCTCCCTGGGTCAGTGCAGGTCTGTGTACAGTCTCTGGGAAAGCTGTCAGTTGTCTCTCTGGGGGACACTGATCCCTCCCATCCCTGCCCTGTGAGGGTGGGGGTACTGACTGGGTCTGTACAGCTCCCTGGGTCAGTGCAGGTCTGTGTACAGTCTCTGGGAAAGCTGTCAGTTGTCTCTCTGGGACACACTGATCCCTCCCGTCCCTGCCCTGTGAGGGTGGGGGTACTGACTGGGTCTGTACAGCTCCCTGGGTCAGTGCAGGTCTGTGTACAGTCTCTGGGAAAGCTGTCAGTTGTCTCTCTGGGGGACACTGATCCCTCCCATCCCTGCCCTGTGAGGGTGGGGGTACTGACTGGGTCTGTACAGCTCCCTGGGTCAGTGCAGGTCTGTGTACAGTCTCTGGGAAAGCTGTCAGTTGTCTCTCTGGGACACACTGATCCCTCCCGTCCCTGCCCTGTGAGGGTGGGGGTACTGACTGGGTCTGTACAGCTCCCTGGGTCAGTGCAGGTCTGTGTACAGTCTCTGGGAAAGCTGTCAGTTGTCTCTCTGGGGGACACTGATCCCTCCCATCCCTGCCCTGTGAGGGTGGGGGTACTGACTGGGTCTGTACAGCTCCCTGGGTCAGTGCAGGTCTGTGTACAGTCTCTGGGAAAGCTGTCAGTTGTCTCTCTGGGACACACTGATCCCTCCCGTCCCTGCCCTGTGAGGGTGAGGGTACTGACTGGGTCTGTACAGCTCCCTGGGTCAGTGCAGGTCTGTGTACAGTCTCTGGGAAAGCTGTCAGTTGTCTCTCTGGGACACACTGATCCCTCCCATCCCTGCCCTGTGAGGGTGGGGGTACTGACTGGGTCTGTACAGCTCCCTGGGTCAGTGCAGGTCTGTGTACACCCTCTGGGAAAGCTGTCAGTTGTCTCTCTGGGACACACTGATCCCTCCCATCCCTGCCCTGTGAGGGTGAGGGTACTGACTGGGTCTGTACAGCTCCCTGGGTCAGTGCAGGTCTGTGTACAGTCTCTGGGAAAGCTGTCAGTTGTATCTCTGGGACACACTGATCCCTCCCATCCCTGCCCTGTGAGGGTGGGGGTACTGACTGGGTCTGTACAGCTCCCTGGGTCAGTGCAGGTCTGTGTACAGTCTCTGGGAAAGCTGTCAGTTGTCTCTCTGGGGGACACTGATCCCTCCCATCCCTGCCCTGTGAGGGTGAGGGTACTGACTGGGTCTGTACAGCTCCCTGGGTCAGTGCAGGTCTGTGTACAGTCTCTGGGAAAGCTGTCAGTTGTATCTCTGGGACACACTGATCCCTCCCATCCCTGCCCTGTGAGGGTGGGGGTACTGACTGGGTCTGTACAGCTCCCGGGGTCAGTGCAGGTCTGTGTACAGTCTCTGGGAAAGCTGTCAGTTGTCTCTCTGGGACACACTGATCCCTCCCGTCCCTGCCCTGTGAGGGTGGGGGTACTGACTGGGTCTGTACAGCTCCCTGGGTCAGTGCAGGTCTGTGTACAGTCTCTGGGAAAGCTGTCAGTTGTCTCTCTGGGACACACTGATCCCTCCCATCCCTGCCCTGTGAGGGTGAGGGTACTGACTGGGTCTGTACAGCTCCCTGGGTCAGTGCAGGTCTGTGTACAGTCTCTGGGAAAGCTGTCAGTTGTCTCTCTGGGACACACTGATCCCCCCCATCCCTGCCCTGTGAGGGTGGGGGTACTGACTGGGTCTGTACAGCTCCCTGGGTCAGTGCAGGTCTGTGTACACCCTCTGGGAAAGCTGTCAGTTGTCTCTGTGGGACACACTGATCCCTCCCATCCCTGCCCTGTGAGGGTGGGGGTACTGACTGGGTATGTACAGCTCCCTGGGTCAGTGCAGGTCTGTGTACACCCTCTGGGAAAGCTGTCAGTTGTCTCTCTGGGACACACTGATCCCTCCCATCCCTGCCCTGTGAGGGTGGGGGTACTGACTGGGTCTGTACAGCTCCCTGGGTCAGTGCAGGTCTGTGTACAGTCTCTGGGAAAGCTGTCAGTTGTCTCTCTGGGACACACTGATCCCCCCCATCCCTGCCCTGTGAGGGTGGGGGTACTGACTGGGTCTGTACAGCTCCCTGGGTCAGTGCAGGTCTGTGTACACCCTCTGGGAAAGCTGTCAGTTGTCTCTCTGGGACACACTGATCCCCCCCATCCCTGCCCTGTGAGGGTGAGGGTACTGACTGGGTCTGTACAGCTCCCTGGGTCAGTGCAGGTCTGTGTACAGTCTCTGGGAAAGCTGTCAGTTGTCTCTCTGGGACACACTGATCCCCCCCATCCCTGCCCTGTGAAGGTGAGGGTACTGACTGGGTCTGTACAGCTCCCTGGGTCAGTGCAGGTCTGTGTACAGTCTCTGGGAAAGCTGTCAGTTGTCTCTCTGGGACACACTGATCCCTCCCATCCCTGCCCTGTGAGGGTGAGGGTACTGACTGGGTCTGTACAGCTCCCTGGGTCAGTGCAGGTCTGTGTACAGTCTCTGGGAAAGCTGTCAGTTGTCTCTCTGGGACACACTGATCCCCCCCATCCCTGCCCTGTGAGGGTGAGGGTACTGACTGGGTCTGTACAGCTCCCTGGGTCAGTGCAGGTCTGTGTACAGTCTCTGGGAAAGCTGTCAGTTGTCTCTCTGGGACACACTGATCCCTCCCATCCCTGCCCTGTGAGGGTGAGGGTACTGACTGGGTCTGTACAGCTCCCTGGGTCAGTGCAGGTCTGTGTACAGTCTCTGGGAAAGCTGTCAGTTGTCTCTCTGGGACACACTGATCCCTCCCGTCCCTGCCCTGTGAGGGTGGGGGTACTGACTGGGTCTGTACAGCTCCCTGGGTCAGTGCAGGTCTGTGTACAGTCTCTGGGAAAGCTGTCAGTTGTCTCTCTGGGACACACTGATCCCTCCCATCCCTGCCCTGTGAGGGTGAGGGTACTGACTGGGTCTGTACAGTTCCCTGAATGTAATCACTGATTGGATCCTTTCTGCTGGGTTGTAGGTGGCATCACTTCCGATCTCTCTGTGATTACAACAAGCGGATCGCTCTGGGTGAGTCTCCAGGACATGACAGACCCGTGACCTTAACATGGGGCTGGGAATTCCCAGTGTCACCTCCCCCTGTCCCACCAAATTACCTCTGTAACGCTCTACACCGTCTCCCTGTCCCTGTAACCCCCCTACACCCCCTCCCTGTCTCTGTAACCCCCTACACCCCCTCCCTGTCTCTGTAACCCCCCTCCCTGTCTCTGTAACTCCCTACACCCCCTCCCTGTCCCTGTCACCCCCTCCCTGTCCCTGTAACCCCCTCCACACTCTCCCAGTCTCTGTAACCCCCCTACTCCCCCTCCCTGTCTCTGTAACTCCCCTCCCTGTCTCTGTAACTCCCCTCCCTGTCTCTGTGACCCCCCCTCCCTGTCTCTGTGACCCCGTACACCCCCTCCCAGTGTCTGTAACCCCCCTACACCCCCTCCCTGTCTCTGTAACCCCCTCCCTGTCTCTGTAACCCCCTCCCAGTGTCTGTAACCCCCCTACACCCCTTCCCTGTCTCTGTAACCCCCCTCCCTGTCTCTGTAACCCCGTACACCCCCTCCCTGTCTTTGTAACCCCCTCCCTGTCTCTGTAACCCCCCTCCCTGTCTCTGTAACCCCCTACACCCCCTCCCTGTCTCTGTAACCCCCCTCCCTGTCTCTGTGACCCCCTCCCTGTCTCTGTAACCCCCTACACCCCCTCCCTGTCTCTGTAACCCCCTACACCCCCTCCCTGTCTCTGTAACCCCCTCCCTGTCTCTGTAACCCCCCTACACCCCCTCCCTGTCTCTGTAACCCCCTCCCTGTCTCTGTAACCCCCTACACCCCCTCCCTGTCTCTGTAACCCCCTCCCTGTCTCTGTAACCCCCTACACCCCCTCCCTGTCTCTGTAACCCCCCTACACCCCCTACACCCCCTCCCTGTCTCTGTAACCCCCTACACCCCCTCCCTGTCTCTGTAACCCCCCTCCCTGTCTCTGTAACCCCCTACACCCCCCTCCCTGTCTCTGTAACCCCCTACACCCCCCCCCTCCCTGTCTCTGTAACCCCCTACACCCCCTCCCTGTCTCTGTAACCCCCTCCCTGCCTCTGTAACCCCTACACCCCCTCCCTGCCTCTGTAACACCCTACACCCCCTCCCTGTCTCTGTAACCCCCCTACACCCCCTCCCTGTCTCTGTAACCCCCTACACCCCCTCCCTGTCTCTGTAACCCCCTCCCTGTCTCTGTAAACCCTACATCCCCTCACTGTTTCGGTAACCCCCCCCCAGCCCCTGGGTGTGTGTACTGACCTGCTGTGGGACAGTGTGTGTGTTGTCTGTACTGTGTGACCCCTCCGTCTGTTCCCCCCTAGCCCTGGACGTGGGCGCTGACCTGCTGTGGGACAGTGTGTGTGTTGTCTGTACTGTGTGACCCCTCTGTCTGTCCCCCCCAGCCCTGGACGTGGGCGCTGACCTGCTGTGGGACAGTGTGTGTGTTGTCTGTACTGTGTGACCCCTCCGTCTGTCCCCCCTAGCCCTGGACGTGGGCGCTGACCTGCTGTGGGACAGTGTGTGTGTTGTCTGTACTGTGTGACCCCTCTGTCTGTCCCCCCCAGCCCTGGACGTGGGCGCTGACCTGCTGTGGGACAGTGTGTGTGTTGTCTGTACTGTGTGACCCCTCCGTCTGTCCCCCCTAGCCCTGGACGTGGGCGCTGACCTGCTGTGGGACAGTGTGTGTGTTGTCTGTACTGTGTGACCCCTCTGTCTGTCCCCCCTAGCCCTGGACGTGGGCGCTGACCTGCTGTGGGACAGTGTGTGTGTTGTCTGTACTGTGTGACCCCTCCGTCTGTCCCCCCTAGCCCTGGACGTGGGCGCTGACCTGCTGTGGGACAGTGTGTGTGTTGTCTGTACTGTGTGACCCCTCCGTCTGTCCCCCCTAGCCCTGGACGTGGGCGCTGACCTGCCGTCTGACAGTGTGTGTGTTGTCTGTACTGTGTGACCCCTCTGTCTGTCCCCCCCAGCCCTGGACGTGGGCGCTGACCTGCTGTGGGACAGTGTGTGTGTTGTCTGTACTGTGTGACCCCTCCGTCTGTCCCCCCTAGCCCTGGACGTGGGCGCTGACCTGCTGTGGGACAGTGTGTGTGTTGTCTGTACTGTGTGACCCCTCTGTCTGTCCCCCCTAGCCCTGGACGTGGGCGCTGACCTGCCGTCTGACAGTGTCATTGACCGCTGGCTCGGGGAACCCATTAAAGCCGCTGTACTGCCCACCAGCATCTTCCTGACTAACAAGAAGGGATTCCCCGTGCTCTCGAAGATGCATCAGAACCTCATCTACCGTCTCTTCAAGGTGAGTCCCCGTTCCTCCTCCCCCACACCCGATCATTCTCACTCCCTTCCCTCCCCAGCTCTCTGTTCCCCCACCATCGTTTGACTCTCCCTCCCTCCCTCCCTCCTCCGCAGACTCTCTCTCTCTTTCCCGCGCGCGTTCTGTCTATGTGTCGCGCGCGAGCTCCGTCCCCCCCCCCCCCCCGGTCCCCTTTACTCCCTCACTCACCCCACTTCTCTCTCTCTCTTCCCCCCACCCTGCTGTGTCCAGCTGGAAGTGCAGTTTGTCATCACCGGCTCCAATCGCCATTCCCAGAAGGAATTCCGGTCCTACCTGCAGTACCTGGAGTACCTGAACCAGCACCGCCCACCACCCAACGCCTACGAAACCTTCGCCAAAGGCTATGAAGACTACCTGCAGTGTCCACTCCAGGTCAGCAGGCGGGGAGAGGGAGAGGGGGGGGCAAGGTGGGGGGAACGGGGCCGAGAGCAATGGGGGAGGGGGAAGTGTGTCTCCTGCCTAATGCCTAACCTCTCCCCCTCTCTGTCTTTCACTCTTTCTCTCCTGCTCTGTCTCTCTCTCTCTCTCTCCACCATCCGTCGCACCCATACTCTTTTTTTCCCTCGTCCACTTTACTCTCTCGCTCCCTCCCCCTCTCTCTCCCCTTCCCCGTTCTCTCTCCCTCCTCTCGCTCTCTGTCTATCGCACATGTGCTCTCTTTATCTCTCTCACTCTTGTCCACCTTACTCTGTTTCTCTCCCCCTCTCCCCGTCTCTCTCTCTGTCTCTCCCCTCTCCCTCTCTCCCTCTCCCCCTGTCTCTCTCTCTGTCTCTGTCTCTCACACTCTCTCTCTCTCTCTCCCCCTCTCTCGCTCTCTGTCTATCGCACATGTGCTCTCTTTATCTCTCTCACTCTTGTCCACCTTACTCTGTTTCTCTGTCCCTCTCTCTCTCCCTCTCCCTCGCTCTCTCTCTTGCTCTCTCCCTCGCTCTCCCTCCCCCTCTCTCTTCTCCCCCCACTCTCTCTCTCCCCCCACAGCCCCTGATGGATAATCTGGAGTCTCAGACCTATGAGATATTTGAGAAGGACCCCATCAAGTACGCTCAGTACCAGCAGGTAGGTGGGGATCAGACCGACCCCCCTCTCACAGAGAGGGGGTGGAGAGGGTCCGTACCTCCCTGTCACAGGGGGGAGGGGGGGTGGGGATAGGGTCTGTACCTCCCTGTCACAGAGGGGGGAGGGGGGGAGGAGAGGGTCCGTACCTCCCTGCCCCAGAGGGGGAGGGGGGTGGGGAGAGGGTCCATACCCCCCTGACACAGAGGGGAGGGGGGGGGAGAGGGTCCGTACCTCCCTGTCACAGAGGGGGAGGGGGGTGGGGAGAGGGTCCATACCCCCCTGACACAGAGGGGAGGGGGGGGGGGAGAGGGTCCATACCTCCCTGTCACAGAGGGGAGGGTCCGTACCTCCCTGTCACAGAGGGGGGTGGGGGACTGGGGGGAGGGTCCGTCCCTCCCTGTCACAGAGGGGAGGGGGGGGTGGGGAGAGGGTCCGTACCTCCCTGCCCCAGAGGGGAGGGGGGGGTGGGGAGAGGGTCCGTACCCCCCTGTCACAGTGGGGAGGGGGGGGGAGTGTCCGTACTTCCCTGTCACAGAGGGGAGGGGGATGGGGATAGGGTCTGTACCCCCCCCGTCACAGAGGGGAGGGGGATGGGGATAGGGTCCGTACCCCCCCCCGTCACAGAGGGGAGGGGGATGGGGATAGGGTCCGTACCCCCCTGTCCGTCTGGACGCTGACTGACTATCTGCTTTCCTCCCGCTGCCCCCCCTCCCCTCAGGCCGTGTACAAGTGTCTCCTGGACCGAGTACCGGAGGGAGAGAAGGAGACCAACGTACAGTAAGAGGCGTGACCGCACAACTCTGTTACCTCAGTGCAGAGGGAGGGGGGCACTGTCGGAGGGTCAGTGCTGAGGGAGGGGGGCACTGTCGGAGGGTCAGTGCTGAGGGAGGGGGGCACTGTCGGAGGGTCAGTGCTGAGGGAGTGCCGCACTGTCGGAGGGTCAGTGCTGAGGGAGTGGGCACTGTCGGAGGGTCAGTGCTGAGGGAGTGGGCCTGTCGGAGGGTCAGTGCTGAGGGAGTGGGCCCTGTCGGAGGGTCAGTGCTGAGGGAGTGGGCCCTGTCGGAGGGTCAGTGCTGAGGGAGGGGGGCACTGTCGGAGGGTCAGTGCTGAGGGAGGGGGGCACTGTCGGAGGGTCAGTGCTGAGGGAGTGGGCCCTGTCGGAGGGTCAGTGCTGAGGGAGTGCCGCACTGTCGGAGGGTCAGTGCTGAGGGAGGGGGGCACTGTCGGAGGGTCAGTGCTGAGGGAGTGGGCACTGTCGGAGGGTCAGTGCTGAGGGAGTGCCGCACTGTCGGAGGGTCAGTGCTGAGGGAGTGCCGCACTGTCGGAGGGTCAGTGCTGAGGGAGTGCCGCACTGTCGGAGGGTCAGTGCTGAGGGAGTGCCGCACTGTCGGAGGGTCAGTGCTGAGGGAGTGCCGCACTGTCGGAGGGTCAGTGCTGAGGGAGTGCCGCACTGTCGGAGGGTCAGTGCTGAGGGAGTGCCGCACTGTCGGAGGGTCAGTGCTGAGGGAGTGCCGCACTGTCGGAGGGTCAGTGCTGAGGGAGTGCCGCACTGTCGGAGGGTCAGTGCTGAGGGAGTGCCGCACTGTCGGAGGGTCAGTGCTGAGGGAGTGCCGCACTGTCGGAGGGTCAGTGCTGAGGGAGTGCCGCACTGTCGGAGGGTCAGTGCTGAGGGAGTGCCGCACTGTCGGAGGGTCAGTGCTGAGGGAGTGCCGCACTGTCGGAGGGTCAGTGCTGAGGGAGTGCCGCACTGTCGGAGGGTCAGTGCTGAGGGAGTGCCGCACTGTCGGAGGGTCAGTGCTGAGGGAGTGCCGCACTGTCGGAGGGTCAGTGCTGAGGGAGTGCCGCACTGTCGGAGGGTCAGTGCTGAGGGAGTGCCGCACTGTCGGAGGGTCAGTGCTGAGGGAGTGCCGCACTGTCGGAGGGTCAGTGCTGAGGGAGTGCCGCACTGTCGGAGGGTCAGTGCTGAGGGAGTGCCGCACTGTCGGAGGGTCAGTGCTGAGGGAGTGCCGCACTGTCGGAGGGTCAGTGCTGAGGGAGTGCCGCACTGTCGGAGGGTCAGTGCTGAGGGAGTGCCGCACTGTCGGAGGGTCAGTGCTGAGGGAGTGCCGCACTGTCGGAGGGTCAGTGCTGAGGGAGTGCCGCACTGTCGGAGGGTCAGTGCTGAGGGAGTGCCGCACTGTCGGAGGGTCAGTGCTGAGGGAGTGCCGCACTGTCGGAGGGTCAGTGCTGAGGGAGTGCCGCACTGTCGGAGGGTCAGTGCTGAGGGAGTGCCGCACTGTCGGAGGGTCAGTGCTGAGGGAGTGCCGCACTGTCGGAGGGTCAGTGCTGAGGGAGTGCCGCACTGTCGGAGGGTCAGTGCTGAGGGAGTGCCGCACTGTCGGAGGGTCAGTGCTGAGGGAGTGCCGCACTGTCGGAGGGTCAGTGCTGAGGGAGTGCCGCACTGTCGGAGGGTCAGTGCTGAGGGAGTGCCGCACTGTCGGAGGGTCAGTGCTGAGGGAGTGCCGCACTGTCGGAGGGTCAGTGCTGAGGGAGTGCCGCACTGTCGGAGGGTCAGTGCTGAGGGAGTGCCGCACTGTCGGAGGGTCAGTGCTGAGGGAGTGCCGCACTGTCGGAGGGTCAGTGCTGAGGGAGTGCCGCACTGTCGGAGGGTCAGTGCTGAGGGAGTGCCGCACTGTCGGAGGGTCAGTGCTGAGGGAGTGCCGCACTGTCGGAGGGTCAGTGCTGAGGGAGTGCCGCACTGTCGGAGGGTCAGTGCTGAGGGAGTGCCGCACTGTCGGAGGGTCAGTGCTGAGGGAGAGTGCCGCACTGTCGGAGGGTCAGTGCTGAGGGAGTGGGCCCTGTCGGAGGGTCAGTGCTGAGGGAGTGCCGCACTGTCGGAGGGTCAGTGCTGAGGGAGGGGGGCACTGTCGGAGGGTCAGTGCTGAGGGAGGGGGGCACTGTCGGAGGGTCAGTGCTGAGGGAGTGGGCCCTGTCGGAGGGTCAGTGCTGAGGGAGTGGGCCCTGTCGGAGGGTCAGTGCTGAGGGAGTGGGCCCTGTCGGAGGGTCAGTGCTGAGGGAGTGGGCCCTGTCGGAGGGTCAGTGCTGAGGGAGGGGGGCACTGTCGGAGGGTCAGTGCTGAGGGAGTGGGCCCTGTCGGAGGGTCAGTGCTGAGGGAGTGGGCCCTGTCGGAGGGTCAGTGCTGAGGGAGGGGGGCACTGTCGGAGGGTCAGTGCTGAGGGACCCCCGCACTGTCGGAGGGTCAGTGCTGAGGGAGTGGGCCCTGTCGGAGGGTCAGTGCTGAGGGAGTGGGCCCTGTCGGAGGGTCAGTGCTGAGGGGGAGTGGGCCCTGTCGGAGGGTCAGTGCTGAGGGGGAGCGGGCACTGTCGGAGGGTCAGTGCTGAGGGGGAGCGGGCACTGTCGGAGGGCCAGTGCTGAGGGGGAGCGCCGCACTGTCGGAGGGTGGGTGCTGGGGGAGTGTGACCCGTGGGTGTTGTGAGTATGTATGCCCTGTCCCTGTCCCTGTCCCTGTCCCTGCCCAGGGTCCTGATGGTGCTGGGAGCTGGCCGAGGTCCCCTGGTGAATGCTTCCCTCCGTGCTGCCCGACAAGCTGATCGGAAAATCACTGTCTACGCCATCGAGAAAAACCTCAACGCTGTGGTGACGTGAGTTCATCCGCGGGCAGGGGGTGTGGGATAGGGGGGTGGGGGGGCTGTGGGAGGGAGGGACATGGCTGTGGTGAGGGGCTGGCCCTGTTAACGCTGGGCTGTTCTGCCTTTCCCTGGCCATTCTAACCTCTCTCTTCCCCACCCCTCCCTCCCCTTCCCTCTCCCTTCCCCACCCCTCCCTCCCCCTGCCCTGTCACCCCCTGCCCTCTCTCTCCCCACCCGCCCCCGTGTCTGTCTCTCTTTCCCCCCCCCCCCCCCCCCCAGGCTGCAGAACTGGCGGTATGAGGAGTGGGGTGACCAGGTGACGGTGGTGCCGTGCGACATGAGGGAGTGGGAGGCCCCCGTCAGGGCGGACATCATTGTCAGCGAGCTCCTGGGCTCCTTTGGGGACAACGAGCTGTCCCCGGAGTGTCTGGACGGAGCACAGAGATTCCTCAAAGGTACGTCAGGGCCTGGAGCCGGGAGGGGGCAAACCCGTGCTCAACCTGGGGACTGGGCCCAGAGCTAACCCAAGGGGCAGGATGGCCTCCATCAGGAGACAGGTTGGAGACTGAGGGAGGGTGGAGAGGTTGAGACCTGGTTAAGGAGCGCAGGCTGGGGAACAGCTGGTACCCAGGCAGGGAGACTCTTGGAGTGCAGGGAGTTGGGGATGTCACGTTGAGGTGGTACAGGATGTTGGTGAGATCTCTTCGGGAATACTGGGTCCAGGAAGGAAATGGTTAACCTGGAGAGGGATCAGGAGAGATTTCCCAGGACGTTCCCGGGAATGGAGGGTGAGAGCTCCGGGGAGCTGTTTTTCCTGGAGCGTCGGAGGCTGAGGGGTGACCTTATAGAGGGTTATAAAATCACGAGGGGGACATGGATAGGGTAAATAGACAAGGTCTTTTCCCCCTGGGGTGGGGGAGCCCAGAACTAGAGGGTTATAAAATCACGAGGGGGACATGGATAGGGTAAATAGACAAGGTCTTTTCCCCCTGGGGTGGGGGAGCCCAGAACTAGAGGGTTATAAAATCACGAGGGGGACATGGATAGGGTAAATAGACAAGGTCTTTTTCCCCTGGGGTGGGGGAGCCCAGAAATAGAGGGTTATAAAATCACGAGGGGGACGTGGATAGGGTAAA